>NW_026089623.1:26357087-26560450 GCF_024586455.1 Bactrocera neohumeralis
TAATTACTTCAAGGTAAAATATTTCAAAGACGGATGTGAATGGTTTTGAGATTTGGCATCAATAAGTGAAACTATTTTACTTACACGCAATTGGTTCTCGAGATCGTTCTTTTGGGCAGTCAATTTAGCGTTTCTCTCCTGGAAATCCTGCAATTGACCCTTCTCACCGGACAGCGAGTCCAAAAGGGCAGTCTTTTCAGCCAACAGCTTAGCATTGAGGGCTTCCAATTCTTTGCGTACTTTCACTTCAGCAGCATGCAATTCTTCAGCCTTCTTAGCCTTCTCTTCTAGACGCTGTAATTCGAACGAATCAAAAGGAATTGAGGATGTTTTAATGTCGGTTGTTAAATTTCCATTATCTTGGGTTGCAGAAGAAGATGGTGAAGTGACGGAGTTAATGACTACATCTTCAATCGGTGCAGAAATGGAAGAGATTTCTTGTGTAGCCTCAGCCATAGCCACAGTAGGCTGACAATTTAAATTGGCTCCTACATCATTTTCTACGGGTGATACGTCGGCCTTAGCCGCCTCTGCTAAACCAGTGTTGGCAGGAGGAGTTATCGCCTTTTTAGACTTCTTTACCTTTTTTTCATCAGCCATAGTATAGGTAGGCACTTAAAGTGGATTTTCTACAATGTAACTAAAGAAGTAGATTGTCGAAGAATAATTGCTTAGCAATAACACAATCGTAATAATAGCGTAGTCGAAAAAATTTTAAACAACAGTTATTTCGCATGAGCTACCAGATATTATAGCTTTCAATTTGTTGATTGGGGTACAAAAGTTTCCACTTGTTATCTTGCTCTATCATTTGTTTCAAAAATGTCGTTTACCACAAATTAACTGTTCTCAGTATATTATTGTGTTATAATTAATTCGTTATTAAATTTTCACTTAGTTTTATCTAAATGTTTGAAATTCCAAAAAAAGCTTTGGATTCGATATGATTTCGTTGTGCTCAGCGAGTGAACTGAACTGCGCGACGACGAGTTTAGACAACTAGGTCCGACTAGCTACTGGTTAATGGCTGGAATGATGATAAGTGCAGCACCAATGAGCAATCCGGCATGAGCTCACATAAGAAATTATTTCAATTCGATTATAATTTCGACTACCTATGAGTACATTCCTAAAAAATACATTCATACGTACTACTTATTCATGCTGACTGATTTTTTGTAAACGTATGTGTTTGGGTAAATAAATTTAGCAACGCCCCGAATATGATCGAATCGAAGATTCTGCGAACGGCTTGTCTTCTACACACTAATAAATCTGATATTTATGCACCGCAACGGTAACATTAACATGATCGCAAATATACAAACATCGGCAAGGGTGGTATTCATAATTTTTTATTTGATTTCCCGTAAAAGTCACGCCAGAGAGGCACAGAGAGATTAATACATGTGCAGCCATCAATGATATGGCACAGGTGTTGTGCAACAAAAATCGAGCACCATGCAAATTTAGGTCTAGAGATGTATGTAGGTAGATGTGTTGCTTTGAATATTATTTATTATTCCTGCTGCCGCTAACATCATCGCTCTTTTGGGCGTCTTGGCCAAGATTACAAACAACTCCTCAGTTAGTCGTCTGCTTTTTTCATTATGCCAATATACATAAGTTGGCTAAATTATTTTGATGAGAATTCAATTAGAACGCCTATTAATAAACTTTCTAAAATAAAAATTCAATTGCCTGTTTTCTTATTCAATATTTCATTAATCATGCTAATGATGAGTTGAGTGGTGTTAGCTTTTTACAGCTGCCGCAGCTGCTGATTGTGTTGAGCGCATAGATGGTAGGACATTTAAGTATCGAAAATTGTATTCCGAGCAATACCAATAAAAATGCACAAATATTTACATATAACATTTTCAATAAATTTGTTCGAGTATATACATGTGTATATACATTTATTTTCGCTGGTATTTGTGCACACATTTCAATTATTGCGAATCATTTTTTGTAGCAGTGAAAATAAAGAAGCAAACAATACTATGTCAAAGCATGTCTTGTACGAGAGGACAATAATTGAACGAAAATATATGCATGTGTAGATGTTCGTCCAAAATATTAAATACAAATGGTCAAATGTTTCAAGTTTTAGGAGTTATTAGAAAAAGAAATAGCCATTACATTTAGCCACGTCATGGTTTCAACTCGAATGTACCTCTGATCAATTTATTTGGTGTGAATGTATGTGCCCATGCATTGGCAAATACTTACATAGGCATCACAGAGAAATTATGAATACGAGTGATTTGATGGTACTAAAACTCCAAATATATCTACTTGTTGTTGAAATCAGTCATTTCTCATGAACTCATAAATTAATATATTACAAGTAGGCAAAATGTTTTCAATTCTTCAACAAGCAATTTGGTACGCAGAGGCGTATGAGTAACACCAATTAGAAACGTACTATGTATGTATATTCATGTGGCATGTGATAGTCATTTACATCAAGCACTTACAGATTTGATGGGCGGCTGTTTATTCGCTTTTATATTGCTAGATTTACGAAGTCAAAATACATACATATACAAATGGGCTAAACATATGCCTACATGCAATTATAAAATTGAATCATGTATGTAAATACATGAGCGCTAATTATGTGAACACACTTGCCAACATTGTCAGAAATGTAAGCCAAAAGGCCAAAAGTTCTGCAAAAGAAAAAAGAAATAGAGAAGGAAGTCGACAAGTCATTAGATCGTATTTTTAGATGCCTTTTTGCTACTTTTTTTATGGCACTATTAAGTGGTGCACACATGAATTGCTGCCATAGACAAGAGTGATCAATTCCGACAGGTGCAACGACAGCAACATGAAAAATCTATATTTTCATATTTATAGACTGACGCAAAACTAAATCCGTTCTATAAATAAGCACTGCCTTGCTATGCTCCACCTCCATTTACGCAATTATTAACTGTGAATTTAACACCGTCACCTGGATCTTCTGCTACTCCATTATCTGCTATAATTATCGTTTTTTGTTTTTACTTACAGCAATCTCATCCTCAACGCGGGTAACGTTGAGTAGAGGCTTGATCTTCTGCCACAATTTGTACCATGGCCATGTGCGGAGTTGAAGGTATTTGCGCAAGTTGCGTTGTACAACTTTGAGGGCCAAGCGTTGTTCTTGCAATTTCTTGAAGTTCCTACGGGCCAAGTAACCACGAGCCCATCCTTGCATCCATGACATGATTTTGCCGAGACGCTCATCACGGAATTCTTCCATCTGACCCAAGACACCAGCGCGGAAGAATACCTATTGTTTAGAATTTTCGATTGGAGTGGGGGAATGAAAATGTGATTAGTATAATTGTATCTTTTGTTTATCGTTTTATGCCACATATGTCGCGGTAGACTTGAGCTGAACTGAAAGAAGGTCTTTCGAGTCATTTGAACTTTATTATTTTTAATTCATGGCAGAAATTTTTCTTTTATTGTAAATTTATTTAATTGACAGACAAAATAGTCTTTTTTCACTATATTTGTATAGATACAAATACATTTATATATATATATTTCTAAACAGTCAATATGATTACCTACAAGTATTCCATGCAACATTCTCTCAGTTCACCGCTATTCTATTGTTTTTAAAAAGCGTTTACATACATATAAACGTATAGAATATATACATACATATTTATATCTTGGATATCAAGTAATATTGGAATTAAATGAACAAAGCATGGCAATGAAAACAGAACAACGAGCGACTTTAGGAATAACAGCGTGGTTTATAAAGCATTAGATGAGTGAAAATATACATTGATGACGACTAGAATATATTTATATTTTATGTGTTTGTAAATACGACCGCAAACATTTACATATTTCAAAATGAAATTGAATTAAGTGAAATTCAGTTTAAACCACATTGGGGCTTATGATATACATACATAATGAGTGATATCTCTAAAGGTTACTTGTTGAACAATGATGATCAGTTAATAATGAAAATAATTAATGAAATATGCATACAAAATATATTTAGTGAATTTATGGGTAGAAATGACTATAAATGTTAGTGGTGTAACAAGTTTACTGGACAGGTGTAAGGATACTGACAAATACAAAGTACTATATTATTTCATAATTTCATTCGTAACTTTTTTGGTTGGGTTTTTTGTTCATACATAATTGAAAAACACAATTCTGTTAAGGTTTAGTTTCATTTGCTTATTAAAAATTATGTTGATAATTTTGTACATTTTGACAAGAGACAAATTATTTAGACGCTTTATTACTGCATTGTTTGTTGTATTTTTCATTAATGTTTTAAGGTACCTTGGTGTTACCCAAACGATATTGATCTTCTGGCAAGTCAATGTATTTAACAATGATTTCAGTGGCCTTCTTATCTTTCTCTACGCCAACCAAAAGTTTCGGGCACATGATCTTGTAGCTATACGAGCATTTGTAGGTAGGAGGATATGTATGTATGTGTGAAAATGCAATTTTGTTGTGTGTAGATAAATTGATGTCGCGATGGTTGTTTGGTTTGATCGGTGGTGGCATTTTAGGTTGGACATTGTTGTTTTATTTTTAATTGGTGATGTGAAAATATGGGAATTCAATTAAAATATTAATAATTTTATAACTGCTTAATTTATTCCAAGAAAAAAATTTCGATAATGTAAAAGGTAAGTCGATTTAAATTTATTAACATTTTCATAAAATAAGTTGTGCACCTAAATAAATATATATATTCTTCTACCAAAGCATTGTATATATTGAATTAAAATAAATTTGTAGAAAGTAATAATTTAAAAAATTAATTGAAAGTATAAAAACCCTACACATAATTTCGAAAAATATTATGAATTATTATTTTATTAACATTTAATTATTATCCCAATCATGAGGTAATTGATTTTGTGGTAAATGGATGTCGGGCTCATATAGACTAATAATATCTGATACATTTGTACTTCATAAAATACGAGTATTCAAGTTAATGTATGTATATGCATATATGAAATGACTAGATATTGAATATTTTTTGCATGCTATAGAGCGCATACCGATGTACTTTAAAGCGATGGACATGCTTATTTCGGGAAAATATCATACTACGTACTACTAGCAATAAATAATAGAACTAATAACAATGCTAATGAGAACATGCTGAATTCTTATAGCGTATATTGGGTATTTTGGATGTGTGTATTGAGGAACATGCTTTATGTGTATGGATATGCTGAGGGACTTCCATAGGCCTCACTAGCATATATTAAAATGCGTACGTATGTGAAGTAATCTCTGCAATTATACTAATTATTTTGGTAAATTCAGAGTTTACTGTATGTAATGTGGATGCTTTGAATTTGCAAAAGCCTGTACCAACAATAGGTGAATTTGAGAATTTAACTATATATGTATTTATACTTATGCGGAATTGTGTGGCACTTTGTTTTTATTTTTTGTGAAAAATTGGATTCGTGCCTTAGTGTTACCCAAACGGTATTGATCTTCATCTAATTCAGTAGATTCAATCAGAATCTTACTGGCTTTTTTGGGATCTTCCAAGTCTTTGATGCCTCTTGGGTTCAGGATTTGGTAGCTGTTGGTATGTATACATGTGTAGTTGTAGTGGATATTGGAAATTGTTAATATTTTGTTTAAGGTTCATTTTAAATGTCAGGTTTAAAAGTATGTATGCAATTCAAAATATATTTTAGCAAAAAGAAAAAATTATATAAAGGGTACATTTATACGTTATTTAAAAAAATAAAGGTATGGAAAAATAAAAGGCCATCATAGAATTATAAATAATTTAATGGAAAGTAGTTGCCATTGTATTCATTAATGCATTCAATGATGATGAAGAATGTACTAATTATAAAGGAATCTCAAAATTTAACTTTTGAGATGAGTTTTTGCACATTCCTTGGAATATATGGGATTTTTGTGTTGGTATATATTTGCATAGGGGTATAAACATAATTCGTTTTTTGTATGTTCATACATGCTTAATATTGCTTTTAAATATGAAAACAAACTATTAACTGAAAAATGTAATAAAAACATATGTTGTTTAAACATTTAAATGTAAATACAGTTTGTGGCGCATTCTTGAAAAAAAATGAAGAACCATGCCTTTGTATGACCAAGACGATATAGATCAGGATCAAGAGCTGTGGATTCAATAAGAATTTTAGAACATTTTTTCGGATCTTCCATTCCGCTAATGTCCTTTGGATTCAAAATTTGATATCTGCGTTGAGGGAAGATTTGTTGAAACAATAAAAAAATTTAAGTATATTTGAAGTATTTTTCGTTGTATAGTGTATTGCTGTTATATTGTTTTGTAAACATTGTGTATCGTGGGAGTGATATATATATGTAAATTTCCATTTTGTGTTGTAATAGTACATGCCAATTAAAATCAAATTAAGACAAGTAAAGAGTAAATAAAATTTTGGCTTTTTTACATATGTATAATATATGTTTATATCAACAAGGAATATCAATGCGTGAGTCACAAATGCAAAGACGTCTAATGCCAATTAGTGTAAGCTTATCATATCATTTCGAACTTCATAACAGTAACTCTATTATGGTAAATTGCATATATTTAAATTTGTGTTTCATCCATGCCTTTGTGTGACCCAGCCGATAAAGATCTTCATCCAACCCCGTGCTCTCAATAAGAATCTTTGAGGCCTTTTTATCGTCAGACACTTCCTTAATTCCACGGGGATTAAGGATTTGATACCTGTGAAAGTAGTAGTGTTTATTTTAAATAGCAATCTAAACAAAATTCCTACTCTCCATACAATGTTGAGGTAATCGTGACAATATGTATGTATGTATATTAATTTGTTTTGTACCTGTGGTAGATAATTAAATACGAGGGGAATATTGAACAAGAAAATCCAATATGAATTCAAATTATGTGTTTCGATTTCGGAAATATCTTAAAAGATTGTACATGTTTTCAGAAAGTGTTCAAGTTAACTCAATACAAAATTCAGGGAGAATCAAGTTAAAAAAATAAAGAAATACATCATGCTATTGGGTCTATACAGTCTTATAATAATACATATATAAGGGTCATACAATTTCTTAAGTATGTATTTATAAAAAATGTTTGGAAAAATTTTTCAAACAACACAATAAATATAAAACGATTACTATGCAGGTCTACCAATAACGAATATTATTTATTTATATGCGCCTATATTATGTAATATACATATATGTATATAGGCGTACGATGTATACGGTCTAAGCAATCAATGATCTGTCAAAGGATATCAAAATTTAAAATATCACGGAACAAAAGTATAACATTAATATGATACGAATTAATCATATTAGAAATTATAAACGTTTATGAATTATCGTTGGGGCAATTGGTAAATTAAACATTTCACTACATAAGTACATATGTATATTAAATATGAATTGGATATGTATAACGTGTACTACAAGTATTTTTTTGGGGTAAATAATAATAATTATATAGCTCATTGCTACCAAATGAGAAATACTGATTTTGGATAAGAATAATATGTGTGTACAACAATACCATAAGTCATTAAACTTTCGTGCAATACTGATGGGCTGGTGAAGTTTTCATTTATAGAGACGAAGAGAACGAGAGAGAGAACGCAACGCAAATGGGTTTGTAATACAGAAAATGACATGTATAGAGGGAAACAAATCTGGTGTATTAAAATCTACATTAGGTCGCACTATAAACGCTTTTTATGAGTAAGGGAAGTATGAAAACAGATAATTTAAATTAGCCGCCTGCCTTAGTATGACCAATACGGTACATGTCGGGATCCAATCCCACAGATTCCAAACACTTGGCAGCTGCATTCTTGGGTTGTTTCTCAGCGGCCATGATGGCTGGAGCCAAGATCATGTAACTAATTTCGGTAATTTTTGTATTCAAATGCAAAGAAAATAGGTACAAAAAATAGACAACATTTAATTAAAATAATAAATACTGGCTTTAAATTATTTATAATTTGTTTGTTAAGGTTGTATTTCAGTCGCATCTATAACTTCTAGTATTGACAAATATAAAACAGACCTATTTATAATTTCATTATTCATTGTTGTATAATAAGTACATATATCGATGAAAGGTCGATTGTGTATAATGTAATGTGGCTATTGTATTAAAAAAAACTTACCGCATCTTGAAATCAGAATACACCATTCTGTTGGGGAAACCTTTGCGGCAAATACGGATACCTTCAAGTACACCGTTACATGTCAATTGGTGCATAACCAAGTGAGCATCTACAACACCAGGTTGTTTCATTTCATTAGGAATGATGCAACGCACGAAGTGAGGTTGTGTTGAACGCAAAGTGGTCATCAAGCTGTTCAACTGTTCCCTGTAAGCCGAAGAGACAGTAGCAAAGCCACCACCCTTCTTACCACGACCGCCCTTTGATTGTTCAGCGCCACCAGATTGACCTGGATGATCAGCGAAGATTTCGACCAACAACTTGTTCTGCGACTTCTTGAATTGATCGACCACAGTATCGTTCAATGGATCCTTGTTCTTTTCCAACCAACCGGTGATGTTATAAGCGACAACACCTGCATAATGGCCAATAGCGAAGTGGGCAGCTTGTTGGCCAGGCTTTGGTGGTTTCGGCTTCTGGAATGGTGCCGATTTGCCCAAGTGAGTGTTAACTAATTTGTCGGCGAATGTTTGATCGGTAGCCTTGGGGAACATAGACTCTTCTTCAAGGATGGATAAGATACCCATAGGCTATTTTATAATCGAAAGGAATGTAAAAAGGTAAATAAAAGAAAAACATTTCTATTAGACTAATTTATATAAAATGAAAAGAAAATACGACAAAAAACATTTGGCATTATGTACAAAATTAGCGTGCGATTTCTACACTAGAATTACTATGAAAACTACCACCTGCAATAGTGCAGTAAAGTAAATATAAGATTATGCTTACAAAATATAACACAGCTACAGCCAATGCAATGCTTACCTGTGCTTTAACATCAAATTGATTCCTATTATATACAATTTGGGTTTAGAACTCTTTACTATAGGTACTGCAAGTTTCTAAAACAAATACAATTACTACTACTCGTATAACCAAATAACAAGCACAAGCTATGTACATTTTCATCGTTATTTGAGCATTTGACTTATACTTATGGTTCATCTTCTTGCCACTATTGCTATTTGGGATTTTTAAGAACCAAATGAATATTTTAGTTTACGGCTATTTACTGCCTTATATTTACATAGCAAACCGTTTCGGAATCCCACTACTACATTTTAATTACATAAAAAGTTCCTTCAGTATGAAAATGTGTTCTATGTAAATACATTAATATAGGTAAGGGTCAGTGTATGAAAATATGGAGGTATATTAGGTACAAGAAACTAAAGAAATGGGTAGGTAAAACATATACATTGGCAATGAAAATCAAAAAGTGTTATTAATATTGTTGCTTTAGTTGTTCGAGTCTTCCTTAAGAATACCATTATTGATATCATTAATATGCGAGTTGAAAATATCATTATCAATGTTCAAAAGTGGCTATAGGATCACTATTCTTTTGAGATTATATTTTGACGAAGCGGTTAATTTTCTTTATATTGACTAATTGTTGTTTTACTATGCGAAGCCTGTAGCGAAGCAAATATTGCATGAGAAATTTATTTTTTGTACTAAGTTTTCAGCGCCAATACCTTCTCAATCAATTCAATACAAGCCAGCAAATCCATGCCAAAATCGATGAACGCCCAATCAATGCCTTCTCTCTTATATTCTTCTTGTTCCAGTACGAACATGTGATGATTAAAGAATTGTTGTAATTTCTCATTCGTGAAATTGATACACAATTGTTCGAAACCGTTGTACTGTATATGAGAGGAGAATGTAACACAACAACAAGACGTGGTAAATGTTAGGTTAAAAGGATATAAATGTTAATGTTCAAAAGTTAATTACGTTGGATTTATGTAGGATTAGTGCAGGTCAAGGGTGGAAGAGTACTCCTTCATAGGTGCACATCATTCCAAAAAGTGGTGGAGTGAAAAGGGAACACGTGCAACACACATAGATTTCATTTAGTGTCTTTGTAATATTGATTGTAATATGAATACTTGGTGTTGAAATCAAATGCTCACTTTACCGTCATTTACCTTAAATTATACATTATTCCCAATACCTAAAATACTTATTGGTTTAGACTCTACGTATAGAATTAAAAAATATTCTTTCTCAAACAATGTATATAATATATGCTTGTAAACTTTTCATTTTATATCTCATTGCTGCTCTATTGATTCGCTATTAAAACCAACCTTTTCAATCATCTCAATACATGCCAGCAAATCCATGCCAAAATCGATGAACGCCCAATCAATGCCTTCTTTCTTGTATTCTTCTTGTTCCAATACGAACATGTGATGATTAAAGAATTGTTGTAATTTCTCATTCGTGAAATTGATACACAATTGTTCAAAGCCATTGTACTAATGGTCGTAGTGGCGATAGTTGGTGTTTCATGGTAATAATTTACAAGATTATTATATATAGATATTGGGAATACATATGGATGAAACAAAAAATTAAATATACCATTGAATAGTGGGAAATATCTAATTGTGCGAGTATTCTTGAAATCATGAATTCAGATAATTGTGCATATTTTAAAGTACAACGTGTTATGAATGGTGGGCGTACGATATAGTTATGATAATTTAATACTTGTTTCAACATCACATATTTGGACTAAATAATGCATACCAGTACCTGTTTCATTAGAGAATTGATATTAACAAACAACAAAACTTTGACATTTCAGACAGCATATTGATAAGAACAGAACAAAGTGACTAGCTTGCAACGGTTTCACAAGGAACATATTTACATACAAATGTCTTCATTTTATCATTGGATTTGAATAAGCACCTTTTCGATGAGATCGATACAAGCTAACAAATCCATACCAAAATCGATAAAGTCCCAATTGATACCCTCGCGTTTATATTCTTCTTGTTCCAAGACAAACATGTGATGGTTAAAGAATTGTTGCAATTTTTCATTGGTGAAGTTGATACACAATTGTTCGAAACCGTTGTACTATATTGAAGTAATACATGGATAAGAGTTGAATTTTGCTCTCGTTCAGTAAACAAGAATATAATGAACTGGTAGGTAGGTAGTGAGAGTACGGAATTATATGTGACTACGCTAAATAGTAAAAGGTTCAATATAGTGATTAAATTGAAGGTTAAAGAGCTAGTGTATTTGAAATAAATTCGTGTTCCTATGGTTGTCCATTTCACTTTCATTTGTTTCGAGGTCATGTCTTCGTCCAAAAGAAGTGTTAGTGTATTATGGGCACTATTGCTGTAACCAAGTAAGCTTTTGAAAAGCATACTCAGCAACAAGCAAATAACTAGAGTACAAGAATCATGAGCGATTTTCAAATAAGTATATCTCACATGGACCGTACATAATAGTTGTGCCTCTTATTTATTAGTATGTTTACGGAGGACCGTGTCTTACTTACGTCGAAAATTTCGAAACCAGCAATATCCAGTACACCAATAAAGTGCTGACGTTTTTGTTGAGTATCCAGAGTTTCGTTACATTTCTTAACCAGCCATTTAAAGAGACGATCGAATACACCCTTGCAGAGAGCACCAATGGAGTTAGTGACCTGTTGCACGTTACGACCTTGAGTAACGAATTCGTTACCGACCTTGATGCGGGGCTTCAACAAGTTCTTGTAAAGTTCAGCGGTGTCACAACCGAACAATTTAGCCACACGACCACCTTCTTCTTCACCATCTTGTTCAGCCTGCTCTTCGCGACCACGTTGCTTGAACTTCATACCACCCATGTGCATGACAGCGGCGGTGATTTTGTAGACATCCTGTTTCTCTTGAGCGGTGAAACCCAAGATATCAAAGGCTTGCTAAATGCCGCAATAAGGTTGGAAAATTGGAAAATGTTAGTTTTAATTTGTATTTGATTTTATTTGTGAATAAATGTTATAAATGTTATTTATTGAGTTTTTTTGCAGTTTAAGGTGTTTGAAAGCAAGTATTTACGATATTTTGTTTAGCTTTTTTGTACAGCAAATGGGTGTGTAAAATGTTTATATGTATTTTCTACCATATATTTTTTAACCATCAATATTAAAGAACACAAACGGCATGCAAAGCAAAAAACTATCAAACTATAATACAATATTACAATAAATAAACCACAAAATAAATATATATATATACATACTATATTCTGGAAAATTATACAAATACCTACTTAAAAACATAATCTTAGATTTCGTAGAAAGATTTATTCTTGAATGCTACTATCAGTAAATGGATACAAAAATAAATCAAATCGCGTTTCTCACTAATCAAATAATTGAAATAATTGGTATATTTACTCATATTAAATCCGAACAATAAAAATATTTAAAAATAATAAAAAAGCTGATTCCGATCTTTCTTCAAAATCTATCATCATCTGATTAATGTTTAATTTTTTATACGAAGTAAGTAAATAAATTTTTTTAAGTAAAATCGAATTGAAGAAACATTGGTGAAAGCGAGTAGGATATAGACGTAAATAGATTCCGGAATTTTTGGAGAGCGTAGAATATTTGAAACATACATAACTTTCAACCAAAAACGCTTTTATAGGATGGAGAAGGTAATAAACGTGCATTATGGTAAATAAAAAATAAACTTTTTTTCTCTTGATAATTTCGTTCACTATATGTTTTCCATGGTTTTTGTGGTTCAGGCATGCTTTTACAAATATTCGCATTCTCAAATAAATAAATGTCATGAGCAGGCTTCCTTGCAAACCATGGATATGTATACACATACACATACATATGTACGAAAATACAATTTAGTAGAATATATGTAAATGTAAGTATAATAAAAAAAATTATGTGGTGCCGAACTATTATTACATTTTATTGAGTTGTACAGCGCACAATGTTCAGCAAATATCAATGAATGAATCACGCAGTAAATAAATGACAAAAGTTGGTGCAACATTCCGTTTTCCTTTTAAAACAACACAACATGCCAATCATAACATAATGCATCTCAGAATTATGCTGACTAGTGTGCTGGCACTATTGTACTCTTAGATGGTTTTTCGGCGTAGATTTTCGGGCACAGCGAACTTAATCGCTTTGCTCTTAGATTTTTAATTTGTGTGTGCGTGTAAAGACATTCCAAAAATGTTCATAGATGCAATATAATAACATAAAAGTAATGTACTTGGGTTTCAACGTACAAAACGAGCAATCTAACGTAGAACAATAAGTGTAGAAAAGATCAGATTTAAGGAGTTTGGTAAAATTCAGAAACGCATATCAAAGAAAAGTAACTTAAGGTTCAGTTTGTGTTGTGGGTGTATATGTAAATACTAAAAGGTGGGTGGTAGTGATGCTGGCTCTAGTACTTATAAGTACGGCATAATTATGGCAAGCGCCTCATTAATACACGTAGTATATAAGTTGTGCTGGAGGCATGCGCATTTAGCAATGTTTGGTGGATTTGGCGTCGTTGCATACATAAGTACCAACTAACTATGCTAATTGGCTTGCTCTATGGAAGTTTTATATTTTCTGCGTTTCTATTTTATTTATTTTATTTTGTTTTGCTTTTCGTTGTTACGTTGAAAACTTACATCTGCCAGCTGGAATTCCTCACCGTCATCCATGTTGGGTACAGTGACTTTACCCTGAGACACGTTATAGTAATCGTAAATATTATCAGATAAGAAGCAAACGTCTGCACAAGAGTCGAGAGAAGAAAATTGTTTGTGGTATTTTTTGGATTATTAATTTTGCACATGACAATTTTAAAACTTATGAAAAACAGCAATGAGGGAATCGAAAAAATCGAGTGTGTGGAGTGTGGTGGGAGATTTGATGTAGGAGAATAATGTTTTTTATTTCTCTACTGTTTTCAGTAAAAATAATGTGGTGTCGAAAATATAGATATGTGTGTCCTTTTTATTTTAAGTGGAAAGCCTGTAGAGCGCGCAATAAAATATTGACTCTTAACGGTTGCCGGTTTTCGTTTGTTTTACATTCGACAGGTTTATAAAAGCGCAAAACATTCTAAACTGAATAAAACGAAACGCCGTTTTATAAAGCATTTTAAATATTTTTTCTTTTCGGTTTGTATATTCCACAAATATTTCTGGTGCGTATCGTATATAAAACAATTACATGTATTAATATTTTTTTTTTGTTTTTTCGCGGGTGAGGGGGTGGAAAATGCCTTCCGCATCATCGGTGCTATCGTCACAGCTGCGGTATGTGCCACTTGCAGGTCACTAAAAACCCCCTCTAAGGAACCGTCCATGTATTAATATAATGCACTCAGTAGACGTATATATTAATACCGTTGCGGGGAATATTTTAGTAAAAAGTTATTGTGCCGGTATCAAAACCATTGTACCAAGAATTTGAATTTAACTATTGTAACGCTGTTTAAAAATATTTAATAATTTCATTATTTTGATTCAATTGACTAATTCTCCCCGTTTTTGATATGTATCATATTGCCTATGCTCAATACCCGTAATACGTTAAAGGTGATAAATGTTGTTATATCAAGCAGAGTCAAATTGTAAATAAATACAATATTATTTTTGACAAGATTTTTTGTTTTGGACCATAAGTTAATGCATTAAGTGGGGACCAAATGCTACTAAAGGAACTACAACTACTTAGAAGAATAATAATTATTTCAGCAAGAGATAGAAATTCCGGAATAACATAGGAAAATTAAATTTATTTACAATGAAACTGACACAGAAATATGAGTAAATAAATATTTTAAGTACTTCAGAGAGGCTAGCGATATGAAATCCATGTAGGTACAATAAATATTTAACTATAAAATAACTTTATATTAAATATTAATACGAAATCTCGTTTATTTCTGTACAGCGAAATGACAGACAAGAAGTGGAAATAATAAAGAAATACAAAACATTTGAAAATATATTTATAGAAACTATGTATAAAAGAGGTTTGCAGAAAAAAATATACAGAAAGACATATTTATATGGATAATATAGAATTAAACAGTGAGAGAGTGAGATTTTGTTACATATCAAAATGGGAACGGGTAACCATTGAAAAGGCTCACAGCAACTTACGTCAGTCAATTCAAATTCTTCGCCATCGTTGACACCGACTATCCTTGTTTTACCCTGACATATTCCCGGATAATCACCAATATGGTTCGACAAATATGCCATGTCTAGCATTTGTTTACATACCGTTATTTGGTTGCATAAAAAGTAACGATATAAAATACGATATATAAAATAGTTATGAGTGAACGAGGCTGCATATAAGTATAGCAAACTCAAATGAGCTATAGTAAGGAAGAAAAGGATTATGCGTGACTGGTTTGGGCGCTGTTTAGCAAGAATTGTGGTACAAAGGTACCCAAAATGCTGCTTAGCCATTTGTTATGTTTCTTAATTAAATATTAATATGCATGAATACTGTGGGCTGACTTAATCTACTTATTAAGTTTGTGATTGACTGTAAAATAACATTTCCAGGGTCCCTTAGAAGTCGTTGGAATTACTTAATTATCAATTTCACATTTTTATGCCATGTAGAAATCAATTGTCATTTGATTAGAGAAAACGTATATGTAATATGTATATATGTATGAATGCGCATACATAGAAACAAAATATTCCAACACAGATTTATCGGTTTTTGCTAACTATAAAGATCTCAAGAAATAAATAGCTATTTTAAAAAAATACCGTAATATTGTTAAGTATATAAAAATAACTTCATTATAAATATTAATTACAGCAGCTGCTTAAAGCTATTCTAAACCCAAAGCACTTACACGAGACGTAAACGCAGCATGAGTAAGTGAAAGAGAGTAACAACATTGAGTTCAAATATTGGAGACAAAAAAGAGTATTATGTAAATGGCATCTACCATATATCAGTATGCTATGTGGTAGTGCTGGAAAGCGTTAACACTCGAGTTAAAATTTGCGACATTGTAATTACGAGTGAGTTTTTTACGTTTAACATTATGTTAAACATTAATTGATTACAATTATAAAACGATAAAATAGAGAGGTAGTTATTAGACATTTGTTAAGTTTCGGTCCTCTTTCCAGGATGCAGCGTCAATTAAGGATTAGACGTGACGAAGGTATTTTTTAGAAATTAAGATTGAATGACATTATTTTTTTCCTCTAAATTTTTTAATCTAGCTCTGAACACATCAGCATTTTGGTTAAAATTTTGACTTTTAAATTTAAATTGATTATTGAGTAAATATTTTAGCAATATGTTAAATCACATTTACATATATATTTAATATATTTATCTCATCGCTGTATCTTACGTCAACAATTTGATACTCTTCACCATCGTCGACGTTGGGTATGGTTGTTTTTCCTTGTGACACAATGCGGTAATCGTAAATATTGTTCGAGAGTATACAATATTCTGTTGTTGTAATGATGTGTACAAGTATTTGTAATGTGATTGGGATGATATGGATTAAAAAGATACGGAGGACACAATTGTTTTTGAATATGTGTATGTTTTTGTATATTATATGTAGTAAAAAAGGACATAAAATGAAAATTAATTTGTGTGTAAAATGTTATATCGCGTAAAATACCATTTGGGCAATCAATGTTGCGGTCAGTTATATAATAAAACCGTAGATAGAAAAATTTGAATCAAGGAATTTTGAAAGTTACTGTGGGAGAGCATCAGAAAGTGCCTACGAAGGCAATTTGTACAATAGTTAATGCATTAAATAATATACCTACAGACTTATATTACTCAAGGCAATTAAAAACTTACGATACGACATGAACAGATATATGTAACAATATATGTATGTATATAGAATGTGAATAATACTTTTGTTAATTAGTAAATTTAAAGTTTTACATATGTAATATAGCGTTAATGGTAGTACGAATTTAAATAATTAGGGTAGTAATTAACGAAAGAATAAAAACATTTTTATAAATAAAAGTATTAGGAAATTACATCGGTCAATTGGAATTCTTCATTATCATCGATACTGGCGACTGTGACCTTGCCCTGAGAGACAATGTGGTAATCGTAGATGTTATTGGTCAACAGACAAACGTCTGCGATTTTGAATGATATCATTGACAATTTGGGTTTGTATATTTTGTTTTTGATAAAAAAAAGTGGAAAGGTAAGAATTTAATAATTTGGCAATATGTAATAATTATGTTTGTAAATAATATGTGTGTTTGTATACAGTGTAAATTTAATTAGTATTTATGTTTGGAGTGATTAGTGAATAATAAAGTGGGTATAGATGAATAAAAGAACTGGTGGTAATAGTAAATATTTAAATTTGTTATGTACTATATATGCCTATATATATGCATATGTATATATCATATTGATATATATCAATATGCATATATTATATATTTATATGAAATACACTTTTAGTATTTCTTTTAAGTATTTGATATTTTTTGTCTTTAAAATTACTTTTGAACTCGTTTGCTTTTGTAACTCGAATTAAGAACCTTCTTTTAAAGTGGTTATGATATTTCAATTAGCGTATGACTTTTAATGATTGTTATTTCTTTGGATACATAGTTCTGAGATATTTTATCATTCAAAATTTTAAAATTTGATTGTCTTACCTTTAACACCGGGAACGGATCCAGACATAATCTGGTAGAAGATGTGGTATGAACGTTCCAAAGATTGCTGAGAGATTACACGAGCTTTCTCAAGCAAATCTGTTATGAATATAAGAAGTAAACAATGAATTAATTGAAACACAGAAATTTAAGCAAAAATAATAAACTCACAAGTCTCAATGTCAGCACCAGCCAATTTACCGCTTGGGCCGAAGTGAATACGGATGAATTTACCCTAAACATCGGCAAGTAAAGTTATTTATAAAAGAAAGAGTTGAGAAGAGAATTGTTGTGTGAGTAATAACTTTCACTTTGTTGTACTTAATACTTTAAACGAGCAACACTTACGAAACGAGAAGAGTTATCGTTACGCACGGTCTTAGCGTTACCGAAAGCTTCCAGTACAGGGTTAGTTTGTACGACCTGATCTTCCAGAGAACCCTTGTTCTTTTGCGATTCATCCTTCTTTGTTGAGGCACCGACAGTGGCGAAATACGCAATTACCTTCTTCGTGTTTTCAGTCTTACCAGCACCAGACTCACCAGTAATCAACATAGATTGATTGACGTGGTTGGTCAACATGTCGACGTAGGCACCGTCAGAAATGGCGAAAATATGAGGTGGCACTTCATTACGGCGCTTGCCACGGTACATCTTAGCGCAACGGTTGGTATATACCGGGTAACGCTTGTAAGGATTGATGGCAACGCAGAAAAGACCGGAGTAGGTCTACAGTAGACATTGTTGCGACACAAGTGGGAAAAAATAAAAATTTATAAAAAAAATTAATTAATTTAATTGTTCAGGTTCTACGTAATCAGAGGAATAAAAATAAATAAAATACGAAATTTGCTAACAAATTGGAGCATTCAATTTTAAATTTAAACTATAAGTTTTGGCTTTTGCGCCTTATAATAAATGGAATAAAGTGGTGAACAATAATATGTATATAACGCTGGATGGACTTTTTTCTTCCGATCTCTATTCAGAAATAGAAATTGCGAAAAATAGCCTAAACAACGTAATATGACACTTAAAAATTTAAATATGAAAATGTAGAAAATGTAAACTAAGTATTAAAGTTATTTCTTAAAATGTTTCGCATTCATTTTTGTAATTTGATTAAATGTCAACGCATTTGAGTGTTTTTGATGTGTTGGGGTGATTTCGTAAATTATTATGTTGGTTCGATTATAATATGTTTTATCATCTTTGCTTGATTTGGTACATGTAAGTTTACCCAGCTCGAACGTGTATGATATTTGCATTGTGTTGACAAATGATGTTTCATTTATTGTTTGATGCAACTAGTACATGCATATTTAATAACATTCCATTCTCTTCACAATGTTTGTTTTAATTCATGCCGTTGTTTTTTATCTCTGCGCTTATCAGGAAACATAAACGTTCTCCTTTCGACGCAAAAATGTAATGGGATTGGTGGTTGGTGGATTTTGTGTTCTTGTGTATTATGCAATGGATTTGGAATTATAAAATATTCCATAAGTGGATGAGTTGTATGCTTTTCGAATTATATTTAGATCTATTGGAAATGGATGTGTTTGTGGAAATGTTTATGGCTATATATGCAATCTGAAGATTCCAAAAAGTTACTTCAGTTGCAGTCTATCCTTTCAATGGGTTGTAATAGTGTGGGTTTTATCGTGCTTATTATGTTTTTTATGACTTTCCTTGATGATCTGGTGAAAAAAAATTGGTATTTGATTTTCTTTTTTGATTAGTATGTGGCGGTGTTAGCGCAAACGACGGATATGGATGCTAATGGAATAATAATGATTAATGTATTAGTTTCTTAAAACATAAATTAAAATATGTGTAGCTTACATTGGGACTGCAATTAAAAGTAATTATTATGATCATCATATATCACATATAAAATTGAAAACATATTCAAAAAGCCTTATTAAATAACATATCCAATTTACATTTATAACATTTAGGATGCGTTGAAGATTCGAACTTTATTTTTCAAAATAAACTCCATTTTACAACAAGTACTACACATATTAAAATAAATAGTTGAAGCAAGTACCTTATCTCATATTTTGCTGGAAGAGCTTTACTGTTATCTCAATTTAATTTTATAGTATCTTTATCATTTTTTTTTTCTTATTTAAACAAAAGATGTGCATAACAGTTTTTAATTGCTTAGCTATTAGCATTTCTGAAATAACTGTGCATTAGTTCGACACGAATAAGCATCCGAAGTTTTTCTAAATTAATTTAAATCAGCTGCCTGAAGGTTAATTCCTGTGTTTCTTTTTGATAATTAGTATGTGTTGTAAAATTTGAACGGAATGAAAGTTTAAATGGTGTGGTAAGATTGTGTAACAGTTTCACTATGGGTAAAGACAATTCAGTATCATACAATAACAAATACAATAACAAATACAATAAACGATACATTTAAAGCAAACATTGCGGGGTTTGGTGGAACCCATTTCAATCGGTTCCAACCATACTCACGTAGATAAGTTTGTTGTAGTACCGCTGTCTCAAGTTATGCAGCACAGAAGCGTCGTTCAAATATGTCAAGTTAGACATATCCTCGGCCTTTTCGTATTTCGGAGGATTGACTTGTTGAAGCTGATCTTTCTTAAAGTCTTTGCTCTTTTGTTTTGTGTGTTACATTTCAAGCATTTTTTATACGTTTAATAATTTTAAATATAATTTTTATTTTGTGAGTTATGTACCCGATTTTATGAGTTTTTATATTATTTTCATTTTGAATTTACATTTTCGTAGTAATTTTTTTAAGTTTGTTTTCGTTTGTTTTTTGGGTAAGTAGGTATTTTAGAATTGGAGGACAGAGAGACGAAGAGAAAAAAGAAAAAAAGCTTGATTAGTGCATCGTTTTGGGGAAACTTACGTAAATTAGTTTAGCGTAGTAACGTTGTCGCAAATTGTGCAAGACACAAGGCGTATTGAGCACAGTCATATCGGCCATATCTTCAATTTTTTCGAATTTCGGAGGATTCGTTTTTTCGACCTTATCGGCTTTAAAATCCTTGGTCTAAATTTTATGCAATACCACATAATAGAAATGTATAAATAAATAGATTGAAATTGTTCATAAGGGAATACATTATAGTGATTAATAAATATAATATTATATATTACTATTTTTATATTTACACAATTTTAGAATCATTTACAAATCTGCAAGATATAAATGAAATCATTTCCTATTATTTTATTATGCAACTTTCGGTACTAAGAAAAAAAGTACCAACAAAAAACAAATTTATTTACATGGGAAGTTTCGCTGATAAACTTTTCAACCAGCATGAGAAGTAGAATTTATCTAGACTTTACAAAAACCAATTTAACATTTCTACAAGAGAGTTACTTTTAGTAATGTTTTTTCAAAATTTAGCTTCGTTTAGCCTACAACAACGTTTTACTACTATCCATATTGTGGTGATTTTGCGTTTGTTCATCATCTGCATATGCAAATTAATATCGCTTGTTTTACCTCGCCGCCGGGAAGGCTCACGGAGACGATGTCACCCTTGGTGGCCTTAATTTCACCAAGAAGATAACCCTCCTTCTCATCGGGCACCCAGCAATTCTTCTTGGAGTCATAGGGTTTCGATTGATCGATACGTCTTTGTTCCAAAGACACAAACAGGTATGGGGTTGGATCCTCATCCTCTTGGCTAGCAATTGGCTTCGGCATCTTGGTTAAAGATTCGCTTTTTCTTAACAGAAAATATTAAATATATATTATTGTAACTCGAGTGAGAGTCGGGGCTTGAGTGCAAAAGTCGAAGTTTTTGCCAAGTTGTTTTCCTTTTCAAAAGTTTGAAGTGTTTCGCGTCGTCTCAGCCCAAATGCTTCCCTAAAATAGATAAAATATAAAATCTTATATTAATGTTTTGCTTCATTGTATGTATATATAGGTATATATATAAATTGTTTGGACACAAACAAAAAACCAAGAAAATTTTGTTATGCTAATTTTAATATATTGAAAAATTAATTTTTACGCCTGTTTTATATGTTTTTCAATATTATGGTTGTAAAGTAAAAATTGTAAAAGTGAGAAAATAGCAACAAGAGATAATAACTATATATTCCACCTAAGAATATCAAGACCGTGAAATACAAAATAATTTCTTTTGATGTTCTGAATTGTAATCGGATAGTTTCGTTTAGCTTTCCTTGCTCACTTTTCCTCATTAGTCCGCAGCGCTATCCGCTTGCGCTCTCTAATAGCTCACAAAAGTTTTTACTGTTCTTTGAGTGTATTTACCGTGCGCTGCTTTACCTAATACAGTTAATGTGGCGAATTATGGCGGGTGTTGGCTTTCACATACAACACATAATGAAAAACTCAATAATAGCTGAGACATGAACCAATTAATGGCGTGGAAAAATCTACATCAGCAGCGATTGTTTGTTCTGCTTGCTCTCAGTGGTTGTTGTTTTTGCAACAGAGCTAGCTTCAGAATGAGTATGTGTGGAATGTGTGGGTTGTTGTCTAAAATTAGCACTCGGAGATGCTGCAACCTCACCACCACACATTTCTACATCCATGTCATATGTATACATACATAGATAGGCATATACCTATTTTCCACGAATCCAATTCTATAAATACATTATTTAAATGTTGTATTTATGTCTTCTTATATATGCACATCAATACGTTTGAAAATTGTTTCATTATAAACATATATTTGTTATTAAGTACGTTTATGTATACATGGTATGCTCTGTGGTGCAACTGTTACGTAAGCTTTTCGAAAATTCGCAACATTTCCGTATATAAGAAACCCATATATTTTTAAATTAAAATATATACAAATATGTATAAACGAAAATTTGCTCCCATTTTGGTTTAATATTTTTCTGAGTTTCGTCAATTCAATTGTGAATGTACTTAAAAGATGTATGAGTATATAAAACATTACATAACACAGAATATACATATGCTTTTGATATGTTTTAAGATATTATAGAAAATCTCTACCGCGCCACAAAAATTATCGATAGTGTAATTCACATGAATCCTTTTTCAGGATATAACTTTATTTTGGAATATTTAATGTATTTTTTAATAGAATTTCACACGACATTCGCACTATTTCTTATTTCAATAAAACTTTTTTTTTTAATTATTTCAACAATTTTCAGATTTCTCTTCAGAAATATTTCTTCTTTATCGAAAATACTCCTCAACATATGTTTTTTTGTATTTCACACTTACTTCGTTGGTAACGGGTACTTAAGAATTGAATCTCACTTTTAAATAATTGCTTTCTATTGTTCAATAAAATGTTCGTAATTTTACGAAAAAATATAAGAAACCGTTTGTCGGTTTTTCGTTTTGAAAAAAAAAATCGCATAAGAAATCAGAAATTCAATGAAATTAATCGCTTTCTAACAGCATCCGCACAAAAGGAAATGATCTAAGACGTCCGAGTTGCAAGATCGCAATGAATTGGAAAACGCGAAAATTTCTCGCATCGAAACCTTAAAAAAAGAAAAAAGTGTAATAACGTAATAAACCAAAAACATATACACACTAGAGTGTCTACACTAAGCTATAGTAAGCTTTGAACAAGAAAATATAAAGTGGCTAAAATAAAATTGTCTAGCTGAGAGTATTTCTGTCGTCTCAAAAATCGGTATTATTTTGAAATTTCGAAATCGTTTTCCATATGTTTGTATGTCAGCGCACGAACAACGCCGTGTGAAAGCTACTCGGCAGATAGTAGCTGGTCGTTGGTCGCCACCACATTGCCCATTGCGAGCCACCTATGCGTATGCATGGACATGTAAATGTGTAGAAATATTTCTATTTCTATCGTGCTCTTTCACCTTGCATTTCGTGTGTGAAGTTGATTTTGTATGTGTATATGCATTTGTATGTATTAAAGCGTACGTATTTTCTTTGGTATACTTTCTGATGTTACTGAGTAAATCTTAAAATTAAATTTTTTCGTTTCGACAAGCCCGAAATTAACATGTTCAGATAAAATAGATCCCTGTTAATTTCTGTTAGAACATCAGACCAAAATTAAGCGGAACTAATTCTCAAAAGTGGTAATTCTTACTTCCTATTGGTTGTACATCTCAGGTGTGTTTTAAGAGTGTTCTATTTTTGAAAAAAAGATATTTTATTTGTATACGTTCGCACGGGTTTCAAACTATAACGTCAAGAAACCTATAGGAACTATTTATTTACGAAGACATATTTACTGGCGTATACATATGTGTGTCGAAAGTTTAGGCCAGATATAGATTTATCCATTAAGTGCACAATTATGTTATTCATTTGACACCAAAAACATTTCGTTTTGAAATTTAATATTAAACGCATTATTCATTATTTCATATATTATTGTTAAAAGAAGAAAAAGGGGTAACTTCGACTGCATCGAAGCTATAATATCTTTCACAGGTGCATTTCTTTTAGCATAAAATGGTATAAAGAGATATTTATCTCGATTTTCATTGGTCGATTTGTAGACACCTATAAGCTATACTGATCTGATCTGAACAATTTACACAGTTATCAATGCATTATATAATATAAAACGCAGTGTAAGTTCGAAAATCACTAAAGATGTGTTATACATATGTATGTATGTAAAATGTTTAAAAGATTATTAATTTAAAAATAATAATATTCCACTTTAGCATTTAGTGGCCACGTCGTAATCCATTGATTTTGGCTCAGTACTTTCAAGTAACGGTTAGGGTATTGGGCAATCCACAAGTGTCTATTAAGTGATCCTTTCGTCCTGTACCGCATGTTATATGCATACATATACACTTTTTATTTTCTGGTTTTGTTTTTCCACTACATATTTGGAAATAATTTTGAAAGTCACTTAAGCTTTTATCACATTAAATTTTTTAAAAACAGATAAATCAAGAGGATTGGCAGGATTTTAATTTTTTCTGCTCATACTACTTCTCGCTCGCTCGTATGCACATAAACTCTCTTTCTTTCTTGCTTTCGCTCTCACATAATTGGCATTCCAGCCGCAGTGAAAGCACAAAAAAACTGTATTGTTTTTATTCACAGGAAAAATACACAAGCAAGAAATAATCCAACATTAAGGTGTTGCACTTACGCGTTCGAAAGCCGTTCTGACCCACACAGCCGGCACTGTTCCTTTTTATATGAGGCAATTTGATACCATATACTCGCAATGTGCCGATATTTTCCGAACCGCTTACGCCAAAGCGCTAAAAGCACACAAGATACCGTTACTGTCGCCTCTTCTTGATCTCTTACACCCCCTCCTATTTAGAATATTCACCCACACATTGACAAATCACTGCTACTTTGTATTCATTGTATTTGTATGCGTATTCGTTATATGTATGTATATACGCAAAGTTTGTCCTGGTGGGTATTCGCTCCCTTTTTCGGTGCACGCTCATGTCCGCGATCTGTTGGTATGTACGGAATTGTTAGCGTAGTTTTCGTTGTGCTTTTGTATGCACGACATACCATTGTCGAATTCAGTGCGCTCGTATGCGGTAGCATGACTCAGTTGTTTTGGCATTTGTAGTAGTGTGATAATAGCCATTGAAGTGATGCAATCGATTGCGTTAGTATAAAGTTAGCATAAAGTATCAGGATCCATTAGAGAGAACCATATAATAAAAGTGATCATGAAAGCTTTTTGAGAGAGCGCTGAACTCATAAGAGAATACATATACATATGCAAGATGGATGAGTAATAGTAACACATATAGCAGCTTATTTTGGCTAACACTTTGAAAAAAGTATCTTGAAATTCACTGAAATTATAATGCCTTAACATATTTTAAATAAAATAATGTATTTAACTGCAACTCATAAAATTTATAACTAATTTCAGAATCGTATGATATTTTACATTTAAAGGGAAGATAATATAGTAGTATTTTCATTTCTCATATTTTTCCCTTCTTTTTAGAATGTATATACTTATGTTTTCGTCACTGTATTGATAGATTTACGCATCTACCTACATATATGTATTCCCAGACTTTCTCTTTGGTTGAGTATCACTCAACAGTTTACGAATAGAAATTCCGGTCTGAAATACAAGTAGACTGAAAACCATTAATCTTATACCAATTATAGAACGATTTTCTAATGATTTTCTATACTTAAGCCGTATTCAAAACTAAACATTCTTCGAATTTAATCTACATGTTTTAACTAATGTGAACTAACGTAAATCTTACTTAAACAAAATAAAATCCTCTTTTGAAGGAAAGGATCAATAGTAAGGCATATCGGACCAGTCACGTATTGCTTCTGCTATTAAATGTTGGCTGGGCATCACATTAAAGGTGGATATGTAGTATTAATACAAGTATATGTAAGTTTATTGGACGTATGCTGCTATCACCTTACGAACTATAACATGTACGTATGTTTAGCTAAAGAAATATGTTACGATAGGCATAAAAATCAGAAATAAGCTGCCAAATACAATTTGGTTGGTATTCGATATATGCTAAATTTTGTGTGACATCTTTGTATTCACTTTTTATATCAAATTATATTTTTCAATTAATAAGCTTTTTCGTGCTTTCTTTGTGGAACATACTGTTATCATTTAAATATCAATCTCACTTAAATTTTAGATTTTCAATCCAGATATTCGAATTAATTAATCGATAATTTTTATACTCACTTATGTTCAAGATGACGAGGCGAGCTTTTGCGCATATTTCACTAAAGTTATATCAAGTTAAGTATTTCTTGCGCTTCCTTACTTGTTTATTAGATTAGTTATTTAATGATATTTTTGTACTATTGCAATATGCTGCTACGGAGTATAATAGTTTTGCTCACCTAACGGTTTTTGGTCCAAAATTGTTTTCCCCTATTCCCTCAAAAAGCAATGCTTAATTAACACACGAAATGCTTTATGATCCATTTTTTTGTAAACTAAAACAAGTTGCTTTACAAAAATTCTATATGTTCCATATAACCTACTTCACATATAACGCAATTTTAAATTCCATCTGACTCTTTCACCTTCTAAAATGCAAATCAAGTACAAATGAATTTCTCGGGTTACAACTTCACCCGCATAGTGTGCTTAAAGTAGGTCACTTTATGACCAAAAAATGTCCAAATTGGACCAAAAGTATTCAAGTCTCCACGTACCGAATATAAGTAAAGTCCTCTCTCGACGATCAAAAGCTAAACTCTATAAGTCGCCCATAATTCCCGTCCTGCTAAATGGTGCAGAGGCTTGGGCGATGACAGCAACCGATGAGTCGACGTTACGAGCTGTATGAGATATACGACGACATTGACATAGTTCAGCGAATTAAAAGACAGCGGCTACGCTGGCTAGGTCATGTTGTTCGGATTGATCAAAACACTCCAGCTCTGAAAGTATTCGACGCAATACCCGCCGGGGGAAGCAGAGGAAGAGGAAGACCTCCACTCCGTTGGAAGGACCAAGTGGAGAAGGACCTGGCTTCGCTTGGAATATCCAATTGGCGCCACGTAGCGAAAAGAAATAATCTATCATTCAAAGAGCTGTTGCGGATTTTATTGACTGCTTTGATGACATATTGCAGTGATTGAAATAGTTTTTCATTTAAGTTTCTAGAAACTTAATGTTGTCTATGAATAACGCAATGTACACCAAGGACATCTGGAATTTTATTTTTTAATTACGCCTTTATGGCACCCTGTCATAGCCGGAGCGCCATCCGTAGCAACTGAAATAATATTTTTCAGAGGAATCTCTTTCTCATCGCAAAACTTTTCCAATATACTGAATATGGTTTCGCCTTTTGTATCGATCTCTAAATTTCTAGCAAATAATAGTTCTTCACATATTTTCTCATCTTTAATAAACCTCACGTGAGACAACAACAATGCTTCATTAGTTGGTAAAGTGGACTCATCCAGCTGAATTGAAAATTGACTTGAACCTCAGGTGATCGTACAATGATTCTTCAATGTTTTCAGCCATTTCATCAATTCGTCTTTGCACAGAATTATTACTCAAAGGAATTTTTCGGATAATATCTGCGGCCGGTTTATGAAGCACGGTAGTTATTACTTCATTTATTGCTGGCAATATTAACTCTTCTCCGATGTTATGTGGTTTGCCTTTTTGAGCAATTAACAAAGATATATTGTACGAAGCTCGAAGTCCGTCGTCATCTTGGTTAGCAGCCGCCGAAAATAGTTTTGCTACACTTGGCTGAGTATTATGCTTCTTCTCTAGGTCTTGAAAATATGCTACATTCTTGTCTTTCTTATCTGGATGCATTTTATTCAAATGATCTTGCAGTCTTGAAGGTTTCATTGCTTCATTCGAAAATGTTTTTAGACATAGAAGACACAAGGGCGAGGATGGGTTTGTGGGATTTTCAGTATTGCCGGCTGTTCTTTTTTACTTCCGACATTGTTTTGCTTTGAGAAATACGTTTAACTTCGCGAGTAGTGTAAAGGAGGCGTAAGTAATGCTCATCTATTGCGCGCAAAACCACAAATGAATATAAAATAAATATTACATTGTTTATATAGGAATGCTTAAGCACAATTATTATATAGTAGTCCAAAAATATGAATTCTTATTTTTCCTAGAAATACATTTGTAAAAAAAGGATCTTCATCCTTTTTTTATTTTCCCCAGAAATACATTTGTAAGAAAGGATAAAGATCTTTTTTTTTTATTTTCCACATTAAAGATTTAAGGAGTTCAAAAGCTCAAAACATGCGTTACATCAGCTACCTACCCGACGTCATTTCGCAAGTGATAAAATAAATTATTCAAGAGCTCAAAGCATTCGCTAAATCAGCTCGAACCTACCTACCCTACACCTTTGCGCAAATGATTATATTATGATAGCAAAAGCCCACACACAGATTTGGCAAAGGCAATAGCAATACGTTTGACAGTTAGTATTCTATAAATTCTATTCTGTCGAGATGCCCCGTTATGAAACGGAGCGACCGATTGATATGATTTTCATTTTTAACATATTCAACAAAATAGGACAGATATATGAACTAGCCGGAGAGAAATATAGAACCGAGTTTGTTCATTTTGTTAATTCATATTAGTTGATGTTCACAAGTTTTTGTTGAGAGTCGAGAGCTCATGTAGTCGTTGTCTAAGTGGCCTCCTAGCTAAATAAAATTACAAATAACCCCCCAGGCCTCTACACAACGCCCCCATTTTCTTTCTGGGTCTCTTACCGCCACCCTTGATACCTGCAGCGCCCACAAGGGGGCGTTATCGCCCACTTTGGGAAACACTGATCTACACCAAAGTTATTTAATACGTGATCAAGTTAGGAACGATAAAGCAATTTGTCTAAACGTTGGAAATTTGTAGAAAATGTCCAAACTTAGTATGGAAAAACTGAAAGATGGAATATATGTACATACATATGTATGACACAGCAATTACTTACTTGATACAGATTTAATCAAAGTTATTACTTTTCTGGAAAGTCAATCACGGAAAACATTTTTAGGTACCAAATTATAAAGAAATTGTGTAAAATATGCTTGTAAAATATTAGACGATAGAAACAAATTTGAGTATCAAGTTAAACATCTCTATACTCATATGGATACATTTTCGGATAATTTTGGAAAATATAGTGATGACCAGAGAGAGCAGTTAAACCAAGGTCTAAAAGTCATGGAATAATGGTATCAATGTTCTTGAGATGTTGTATGGTGGAAGATTACTGCTGGTCTTTGGAAAAATATTGTCACCAGGAAATTTATGAAAATAAATCTCATAAAAGTCGTTTGGTTTTTTACATCTTTCTCTCTGTTTTCTTAAATGTACCCTAATTTTTTCAAAACAAAAGATGGGGTTAAATATACTTGTATATAAAATCAATATGATACCGTTTGTTAACCACTTTGAACCAATATTATAGAATAATTTTCTAATTCTTTATTTAAGCCTAATTTATATCTGTTGAATATCTGACAAATAACATGTCTACTCCACTTGTAAGAAAAAAACAGTCGCTTGACTAGGACACAATACTAAGGTTCTTGTTATGTATAAAAAGTTAATTTAGATAAGGATCCGGACTATTCCCGAAGTGTGCGACTTCATCTGAGATAAAAGTTGTAACAAAAACGTTGAATTAAAAGAAGTCACCGGGCTCCGATCACCGCAAATGCTAATAGAGTTACCAAATATTGCTTTAGTTTATTGTCTTCCCATCCTAAAGTTTGGATATTTTACACAAAAGTCACCGACTAAACCTCGTACTGAGCAGTTGAGTTAGCGTCTTTCTCTGAGTTTATAGCTATTCATATAGCTCTCTTTTGGTGTTTTTTTTTTTTGCAGTACGGTCTGCTTATTTAAGTAACGCGATTAATACTTATTTTAAGTGAGAAACAAAATCCAGTACTTATATCAGTGTGTTATAACTTTTCCACTATGCCCCCGGCGGGCTTCCAGTTCGGGGACAACAGGTTTGCTGCGCTGGCCCAAGGTCCCCAACCAAAACGTAAAAAATCGTATCAAAAACTGCAAGATGCTTTTCCTGACTTACCGCCAATAAAAAGTGAAGATCCAAAGTATATTGTGATTAAATCCGACGAGAATTCTACACCGCTTTCGAAGGTTTCTTGTTTTCGTGTTTACAATGCCTTACTTACCGTGAGCAAAGATATAAACAAAATTAGTGAATTACGCGACGGCAGCCTATTACTGCTAGTGAAAAATAAGCAAGTAGCAGAAAAGTTTATAAAAACGAAATGTCTTTTCAACATTGGCGCTGTTAGCGCTAGCTATCATCAACATCTTAATTGTAACAAAGGCACCATTTATGCACCGTTTTTAAACGATGTGCCTGAAAGCGAAATAATAGAAGGACTCAGTTCTTACGAAGTCTCCGCGGTTTATAAGTTCACTCGCAAAGTTGAAGGTGTTATAAAGCCTACTGGTGTTATGCTAATATCATTCAACACTTATTCCCTTCCAAACAAAATAAACATCGCATGGAGGATGACCTCTGTGCGACCATACGTGCCTAATCCAATGCGCTGCAGGTCATGCCAAAAATTGGGTCATACGCAAAAACATTGTAAGGGTTCCCCAACATGTGAAACTTGCAATTTCCCTTCTCCACACGATAATGACTGCATCCGAGTCATGTGTGCGAATTGTTCTGGCGAGCATCGCTCTTCGGACTATAAGTGTCCAAAGTATATGCAAACCAAAGAAATTTTAAAAATAAAGACACTAGAAAAGTGCAGTATGCACGAAGCCCTTAAAAAGTATAGAGAAAATACTTCCCTCCCTTCCCTCACTGCTAGCTTTTCACATGTGCTTCAACCTACAAAAGAGGTATCCTCTGTATCCAACACACCAACAAAAATTTCAGCCATCAACAGTTTCACAAAATCTAAAAATAATCATAGAATTGCCGACAACGACTTGCCTAGTACATCAAAACAAAACGCAGAGGTCACCTCTGCTCCCAACTCATCAACAAACTCTTTAACTAGAAAAAATCACTCATCAAACGCCAACAACAAACATATTTCCATCAACAAGCCTGCATCGATCAGTTCAGACTACAACAACGTCTCACATTCAGCTAAAAATATCAGCGACAACTGTACCCAACAAGCCTCTTTCTTAAATCCCAAACTTTTCAGTCCAACAACAGCCTCTCTCATTTCCAACTTAAACAACTCCTTAAACTCGCTTAATAAATATACTGACTTCAACAACACTACTACCAACACTACCGTGCAGTCTAATCCACCTAATCACGAAAATCTCTTTCCAACAACAAGCAATTCCAACGATAATAAATACTCTACTCAACATACTGAACAAATAGAAATTGACTCTGAATAAATACGCTTAGCCTTTACTCTCTTTTGAACTAGTACTCAATTGGTGACACTCAGCTTCAACTGACTGCTCATACGAGTTGATATTCTAGCTCTCTTCTGTTTCCCTTTTTCTTTTTTTCATACATAGATCCTATGATTCCATTATTGCAATGGAATTTAAACGGCTACACTAATAATTACAATGAGCTTCAATTATTAATACAAGATCATTCCCCAGCTATTATACTCTTAAATGAAACTCACATCTCTTTCAACTTGTCTGCTTTTACTCCTAAGCAGTACATTGGCATGTTTCACAATCTTCCACATATTAGCACAGGTAAAAGAGGTATTGCGATTCTCATAAGAAGAGATATTCCACACAAAATTAATGCCATTCAATCCAACTTGCTGGCTATGTCGATCGAAATTATCTTAGTTAAAAAAATCACCATTATCTGCACCTATATTGCACCAGATGAACATTTTACCAGTACAGACATCCTGCAATTAATCAACCAAGCTTCTACTCCTTTAATTTTCGCTGGTGATTTTAATGCATGGAGTCCACTATGGGGCTCTCCAATAGCCAACAAGAGGGGCAAATGCATTGAAGACGCTTTACTTTCCTCTAACTTAATATGTTTGAATAACGGATCCGCGACACACTTTTCCACTCACTCCACTTTTTCGCATGTAGATCTTACAATGTGCACCGACACACTTGCCACAGAGTGCGAATGGAGTATACTCGATCACCTGCATGGAAGCGATCACTTCCCCATTGTACTAAAATTGCACCTAGGTTCAACAACTAAAAACCTCAAAATAAATAAGGTATTCAAAACTGATTACGCTGATTGGGAGAAGTTTCAGACACATTGCGAGATAAATGGCAATAAAACCCCAATATCTGACAACCCTAACCAAGAAAGTGCGAGGTTAACAAAAATTATCCGTTCAGCAGCGAATGTTAGCATTCCTCATACAAAGCCAACAGCAAGTTCAAAGAGTGTTCCTTGGTGGAATAAAGAAATCGCTGAATTGCGGGCAAAAAAACAGACAGCTTGGTATGAATACAAACGCGCTCGTTCACTAGTCAACTTAATATCTTTCAGGAAAGCCAATGCTCTTTTCCGTCGTTCCGCGAAACAGGCCAAGCGTAAATGTTTTCAGGATTTCACAAGCAAAATAAATCCTTCGTCTAGTCCTAAGTTAATATGGAACGCTTTAAAAAACTTTCTGGAGTGCCTAGAAATCTAACCATTCAATGCGTAAAGGGGCCAACAGGTTTGGTAACCAATCCATCCGATATTTCCGAGTTATTTGCAAACCACTATTCTGAAACAAGCTCAGATATTTCATTCAGCACACAGTTTCAAACCTCTAAAACCACCACACTGTCCGACACTTCCTACTCTGTCTCCCCTCTTTCTTTTTCTGCTAAACAAATAGAAACCAGCATTTCACTGTCTGAATTCGAGTTCGTTGCATCTACCGTTAAGGGTAAGTCCCCGGGGCAAGATAAAATTTCTTATCCAATTATCAGACATATGCCAAAAAGCCTCAAGCTCCGATTGGTAAAGCTTTATAACAAAATTTTCAATACTGGTGTCTACCCCCAATTTTGGAAAACGTCCTGTGTCATACCAATACTTAAACCACACAAATCCTCCGATGAACTTGCTAACTATAGGCCGATTTCTCTCCTTCCATGTATGGGCAAAATTTTGGAAAAAATCGTAGCTAACCGCTTGATGTGGTATGCTCAGCGAAACAAGTTCATATCACCGAATCAAGTCGCCTACAAAAAAGGTCAAGGCACGTTAGATGCTTTAATCCAACTAGACTACTTCATTACTAACGCTTTGTCCAGCAAAAACCATGTGTCCGTACTATCTCTGGACTTTCACAGAGCTTTCGACAAAATTGGAGCCCATATTATTATTCGACAACTAAGAAAATGGAAAATAGGCCAGAATATGATACGTTTTATTACTAACTTTCTCACAAACAGAAAACTCAAAGTCAACGTAAATGGTTTTCTTTCTTCAACACTCCCGCTTTCTAATGGTACGCCGCAAGGCTCACCTCTTTCAGCCCTCCTTTTTATCATTGCTTTCGATGATATTAGTAGGATGATAAAAAATTACAAAGGAGTTGAGCACCAGATCTATGCTGACGATGTCTTAATCTACACAAAAGTCTCTGACGTAAATTTAGCTCAATCCTTATTTACTAATATACTCGCCAGAATTGAGACTTGGTCACTGGAGTCTGGTGCTTCACTTTCCTTAGACAAAACACGTATCCTTCAAGTATGTAGGAAGCAAAAATGCAACGGTATTTCACTAACCCACAACCAAACTAACATCGAATGTAAAACACAGCTAAAAATACTAGGATTAATTTTTGACTCTAATTATAATTTTAATGCTCACTGTAAATATGTCAGAAACTCGTTAATGTTACGATTAAATATTGTTAAATATCTCTCGTCTAAGCATTCATTTATTCATCCGAACACACTAGTCAATGTTGTCAGAGCTTTGCTAACTTCAAGAATAGATTATGGGCTCCCCATCTATGGCAATTGCTCCAAAAGCAGTATCAACCTTTTAAATGCACCTTACCATTGCGCAATACGGCGAAGTCTCCGGGCCTTTCCAACCTCGCCAATAAAAACGATAATGGCTGAATCTGGTTTACCAACTATTCAAAATAAAATTATAGATTCTTCGCTTCAAATTCTTGCGAAAACGGCTGAGAACACCAACCCATTACTTAATACAACTATCACGCATGCCACGAAAAAAAGAAAAATTCCAAGAATACAATCGGCTATTTCGAGATGCTAAAGTTTCGCTGCAGAAAATAATATTTCACGTAACGCAACACGCAAATTCACCACTCGACATCCTCCCTGTCTGATCAATGATAAAATACTACAGAATAAGCTTATGTTTTTGTCCAAGCAAAACACACCAAACGAAGTCTTTCAACAAACCTTTGCTGAACTGGAATCTAATTACACAAATAATGGCTGGAAGTTATTGTTTACGGATGGCTCCAAGTCCACCGATTCCACTTCGTTAGCAGTTGTCACTGCCACAGGAGAAATTATTTGCAATTGGCTTCTTCCCTCAACGCCCTCTGTATTTACTGCTGAAGGATCTGCTATCCTTCATGCAGTTAATTACGCAAAAAAGACTAAAGGAAAGTTCCTCATCTGTACAGACAGCAAATCGTGTATGTCTGCAATAACGTCTCCTTCCAATCGCAATCCCATAATAGAAGTTATCAGAGACGCGGTCATTGGTACCCCACAGAAAATCCAAGTAATGTGGATCCCTGGCCATGCGGGTATTACAGGCAACCACTTTGCAGACCTCGCTGCGAAAAATGTAGCCAGGACTCCTGCCTTAACATACTACGTCTCATCCAAGCAAGACATTCTTAACCTTATTAAGCACAAAAGGCATCAAAAAAACGCAAGCGAATGGAAAACATTTAAACATCACTACGCGGTCATAAACCCAGCCAGAAATCGTATAATCTACTCGTCAGCAGTTCCAACTAGCGCAATGAAGACATATACTCGATTAAGGATCGGACACACTATCATAACACACGCCCACTTACTATCGGGTAAAAGCCCATCCATTTGCCCCCTTTGCGAGGACACCGCTACTATCAAACACTTACTCACACTCTGTCCGATGCTTCACCCAACAGCCCACAACTCTGGCAACATTGATCTCATAAAACTACTAAGTGAACCTTCAGAAAAAAACGTGATGATTGTATATAGATTTTTAAAAACCAACGATTTGTTAAAATATATTTAAGCAAATTACATCTTTACTAACCCTTAGCAATTAGAATTTTTCACCTAGTTATAATTACAAGACAGCTGAAGGCCTCGTAGCCAGTGCTGCGTTTATGTATTTATATAATAAAACTCTTTTTGTTATATGAATTATTATAAATAAATAAATAAATAAAATTTTACACAAACATGGAAAAGTAGCAGACTATCATGATAGTCAAACCGGGAAAAGACGCAACGATGTCGTCATCATATCGTCCAATTAGCTTGTTGCCCGTTCTCTGCAAGCTATTTGAAAAAGAATTAATATCCAAAATATCTCCGCTAATCTACGAATACGAAACTATTCCAAGTTATAACATAGGTTTTCGTGAAAAACATGGTACTGTTGAAAAAGTTCATCGCATCGCCAATGAGAACAGGAGGGAGTTGAAAGAGTACTGCTCAGTGATATTTCTCGACGTAGCCCAAGCATTTGATAAAGTATGGCAAGAAGAGCTCATGCACAAAATTAAAATGACTTTGCCAAAAAAAAGTTGTTCACATCATATTTTACTAACAAGCGATTTACAGTTAAATTTAAGGAATTGTTCTCATCCAGTTATGGCTGGAGTTCCTCAAGGTATTATTTACCGCAGATATTCCAACGAATGCAAAAGTACTAACCTAAACATTGACAGACGACATCGCTATTTTATGTTGAAGCACATCACCAGTAAAAACGACAAAGACCATAGAATATCAACTAAAACTAGTTGGAAGTTGGCTGTCAAACTGGCGCATAAAAGTGAATGAACAAAAGTGTAAGCGCGTCTCATTAACTGTAAAGACTGAAACATGTAAAGACGGTTTCTGCAAAAATACAGCATCTCAAACTTCAAACCGCCAGCCTAAATTAGTTATTGGGACCCATGCTTGGACCATAAAATTTTTTTATAATTCAGTCAGAAAGCTGTATGGTAAACACTTACGAGGTTCTGCCTGCACAACTAGTATCCATAAAATACAATGATTCCAATCAAAAACGCTACGAGACCTAACAGATGCACCATAGCATATGCGACTCGAGAATACATGGAGATCTTGAAATACCAACGCTAAACACAGAACCTGAACAGATACCTATCAAAAATACCTCTCGAAACTGCAAAATTATCCTAACCCCTTGCGAAAATCGTATCCTGCCAATCTGCCAATGTTTTGATGAACAACGCTCTAACGTAGGCTTAAATTATGTAAGCAAATTCAATAAGTAATTTTTAGTTGAAAAAATATACATACATATGTATAGTATACTATACTATGTTGGTTGGTTTCATTGCAGGGTTATGTGTGTATAGCATGTGTATATTGCACAATAAAAATTAATAAGAAAATATTTTTAAAAAATGTAGCTTTCTAAGCATCTTTTAGACCCACTCTCTACGCCATTGACGTTCGCCTCTGGTTTTATTGTGTTCATCTAATCATACACAAAATGCAGCAAAAAATTTTGTGTGTAAACGTACTTATGTATATTTAAAAGTTCGTACCTATGCGTTATTATTAGGAATGTCCGAGTATGTGCATATATAAATACACAACGTGCACGTATGTACATATATACATATACATATGTATATTTCGAATTGGTTTCTCTTGCTACAGGTTGTGCATACTAGCTGAGCTAGTTCTGAATGCGAATGTGAGTTTGCGAACAAACACTTCTTATACATATTTGGGACTCATACTGTCAAATAAAATTTTTGATTACGTACACAAAAATGTTGCCACGGAAATAAAAAAAATATCTTTAGATCATGCGTTTTCGTTGTATTTCTTATAATCAAGTTGTCTTCAGAAACGAAAGATCTGTAGTGGGAAAAGCTATAAATATCCGTATTTTCTAGTTTATACATACATACATACATATACGCATATGTATATACGTACAAAAGTATATTTTAATGAACTTCAAATCAATATTGGCATTCGTCCTTCAGAACAATTTAAGCGATTTTTCAATGCTGCTACTTATTTGCAAACACATAAAATGAATGTCCCTGCAAACCTAACCCCTCTCTTACGTTCACTTTTTATATACTACCGCATGTGGCAGATATGCATCAATATTAATGCTGAAATGGTCGACATAAGCCAGTGCAACATTTCTTATTGATCTTACAACATATTCGCTAATTTTACATTTTGTTGCTATCTCAACAGTCAGATCAAACAGTCAGCGTGGTTTCAGGTACAATGGCATAAGTGGCATAGGTTTTTTTATGTACAAGTATGTACATACATACGAATGTAAATGAGGTTAGCGGACGCTCAGCTCGATTAATTAATTGCAAACGAAATGATCTATAGTGGCATCGATCATTTAATGTGATGTCCCGTTTGTTAATGTTGATGACTGTTTTAATCTTTCCGGATTTCTATGAATCTATAAACAAATTGTTTGCAAGTACATTAAATTAGACAAAAATGCTTTAAATATGTGCATTGATAATATATTGATAATATACAATATTTTTATACTATGTACAAAAATGTTTATTATACAAATTTTTATATTTTGGAATGAGAAGCCAATTTTTTCTGCTCATCCGTGTTTACTACTCTTCCGAAGACAGCAAATAACAGGCCGACTATGTGTGCATACAAGAGAACTTTTTTCCAAAAATATGTACCTAACAACTACATATGTACATTCATGTAAGGGTATATGTATGTAGTAGTGTGTACATGTTTTTCTTGCTGTGTTCTTACTTTTTCATTATTCATGGACATTCTCTAGTTTTGTCAAACTATTGTTTGTTTTTTCTCCATTTCTTGCGTTTTCAAAAGCCATGCGCCAAAGACTTAGAAATAACAAAAAATTAAAATAAATAAATGTGCTGATCACAAAAATTTGGTAGAATATTCTAGAAGAAGTGCAAACATTATAACTTGATGTACATAAGTACATATACGAGCACTGTATGAGTTATAGGAAAATTCATACACTTTATATGTATTTATATAAAACTATGTTTGTATATTTACTTCAACCACATATGCAAGTTAATCAGTAACTATTCTTTATTTAATTAATTGGTATTTACATTTTTACATCATCAATAATATTAGAAAATCTAATATCTACATCTTCACAAATTAAAACCAGTTAGGTAAGCCTAAGTTCAGGTATGTAACCGAACATTTTACAAGGATCAAAGCCAGGGAAATAAGGGTGCTAAACAAAAGTTCCACGATGGAACTCGAAATCATTAATTAGCTATATAGGGTTTAAACCAAACATCTTCACCCAATCCATTCATATTCAGCGCTAAATCATATTATGTCTTAGAAAATTTTTTTTTGGTTTTAGTATAATATCATACATTTTGACCAAAATAAATGGATAAAATCAGCTAGAAAAACGATCTGATTTTAAGGCCATAAAGTGCGCTATAACCAATGCTAAATGTATACTTATAGTAATTTTCTTAAAATACATATTATATATTCACTGATATATAGAATAGAAAACGTTTATTATAAAGACACGTCTTCAGTGTTTTAGACATGCGTACGCCACGAGGTCCTAACATCGACTCGGACCTCCATCTTGTTGCAGCCAAGCTACGCACCCGCGTCTGTGCAGCAAAAAACGCATGTCAATAAACACAAGGATGATTCGACATTGAGAAGCTGTAATCACAACAGACAAAAGAGCGACTTTCTATTCGACTTGCAATTCTGCCCTCTGAGAGCACTCGTCAGCAACTAACTCCTTACGTACAGTTGCAACCGAAACCATTGGTTTTCGGAAAACGCAAAAAAAAGCTGGTACGATGAGGAGCGCCGTGTTGCAGTGGAGAGAAATCAGAGCAACACATGCGGGATGGGATTGATACCGAGAGTTGAAGAGGGAAGCGAAACGAATTTTCAGAAAGAAGAGAGAGACCGAAACGAGTGAGTACGAAGAGCTTGGCAAGCTGGCCGACAAGGGTAATGCTTGAAAATTAGTGACTGATGCCCAGAGCATACTAAATATATGGAGGAAACACTTCTCCAGTTTGCTGAATGGCAGTGAAAGCATAACACTAGGAGATGGTGAACCCGATTCCCCAATCGATGACAATGGAGCAGACGTTCCATTAACCGATTGGAATTTAAGTATACTCTGCCCAATCACCTACTGGTTATAGAGGCCCCACAATATGTGCGAACTAACGTGGGATAAGTCTCCTCCGTCGACAAACTGATTAGACCTTAGCTGTGTGGCTAAGGCCTGGCAAATCAACAACTGACCAGATATTCACCGTGCGTCAAAACTTGGAAAATACCCATGAAAGGAGGATCAACACACACCACCTCTTCGTCGATTTCAAAACTGCTTTTGACAGCACGAGAAGGAGCTGCCTTTATGCTGCTATTTCTGAATTTGGTATCCCTGTAAAATTACTACGGCTGTGTAAACTGACGTTGAGCAATACCAAAAGCTTCGTCAAGATCGTGAAGGACCTCTATAAATCAGTTTTAAGACATGGCGACTCCCAATCGTCCGACTTTTTTAATCTACTGCTGCAGAAAATAATTCGAGCTGAATAGAGAGGTACGCCGATGACATCGATACACTGGCCTCAACATCCGCGCCGTTACTTTTTCTTTCTCTAGACTGGATCTGGTAGTGAACGAGGAAAAAACGAAATATTTCCTGTGATCAACCAAACAACTGTTGACAGTCATAACTTTAAAGTCGTAGATAATTTCGTCTATCTAGGAACCATTATCAACGCCAACACTAATGTCAGACTCCAAATCATAACTATTGCCAACAGGTGCTACTTCGGACTGATTAGGCAATTGCGAAGTAAAGTCCTCTCTCGAAGAACAAAGACCAAATTATACAAGTTACTCATTATGCCCGTCCGGACATATGGTTCACAGGCATGAACGACGACAACATCAGAGTAGTCGGCTTTACGAGTTTACGAGGGGAAGGTTCTACGGAAGATTTATGGTCCTTTGCGCATTGGCAACTATGAATACCGCAGTCGATGGAACGATAAGCTGTATGAGAAATACGACGACATTGACATAGTTAAGCGAATTAAGAGACAGCGGCTACGCTGCCTAGGTCATGTCGTCCGAATGGACGAAAACACTCCGGCTCTGAAAGTATTCGACGCAGTACCCGGGGGAAGTAGAGGAAGAGGAAGACCTCTGATCCATTGGAAAGACCAGATGGAGAAGGACCTGGCTTCGCTTGGAATCTCCAATTGGCGCCACGTAGCGAAAAGAAGAAACGACTGGGGCGCTGTTTTTAACTCGGCTATAATCGCGTAAGCGGTGTCTACGCCAATAAAGAAGAAGATATACATATCTTTATACCTAAAATTATTATACTCTCTGGTGCAATAATACTTCGAGCGCCTGGTCAGTTGTCTCCCAGCATCTGGAGTAAGGAAAAACATTTTCGCGCGACGTGTTGCTGTGAGTGGTTCAAGCCGAAAATGCAGTGTTTGTAAGTGCAGAGGTTCGCGATTATGTTCAGTGTGAAACTCGGTTAATCTGAGACAGAGACGCAGATGTGATCAAGCAGGCTTATCTAGATGTTGCTTTAGCAAGAAGTGGTGTGACAATCTTCCGAGTGGCACACGGCAGTTTCTCCTCGCTCAAAAAAAGGAGCGAATGTACAAATCCAAAGAGAAAACGATGCTGAATGTCTTTTTGGACATCAAAAGCATCGTTTATCATGAATTTGTTCCTCCACGACAAACCGTCAACGCCAAGTTTTGCGTGGAAGAATTTAAGAGACTCAAACGAAGAGTCAATTGGGTTCGAGAAGACATTGCAGCCGATTGGAAGTTGCACCACGGCAACTCCTCGGCTCACATCGCCTTTCTCGTGAACAGGTACCTAACCAAGGGCGGCAGCCCAACGCTTCCACAGCCGCCCTACCGGGGGGGCTGGACTTTCTTGTTTCCTTGCTTGAAAAGGCCGATGAAAGGCAAGCATTTTGAGACAACAAAGGGAATCCAGACAAAATTCACCTCGGCTCTCAAGGCTATTCCGGAGAATGCCCTCCGTGACACCTTCAATGCTTGGGAATTGCGCTGGCAGCGCTGCATCGACGCAGAAAAAGCCTAGTTTGAAAGATTTTAAAAAATTTTAACGATTCTCTGTAAACTCATCAAATTACCAAACACTGAATGGATAGAAAGAACTTCGCTGGTCATTTGTTTCAGAATTTTCCACTCTCTAGATTGTGAATACATATGTTATTTTAAAATAATGTAGTGGTTTGACTTGTGCAAATTCAGTGTCATATCTTTTAAATGTTATTATTTAAAAAATTTACTTAACCCTCATCGAGACCCTCGGGTCTCGCCAGGCATATTTTGTTTTTAAATGTTATTTAAATATATTTAGAGTGTAGCAAACGACTTGCGCTTCCAGGTAGCTTCCTAGAATTTTATTGTCTAAAGAATTCAGAAAAAAAATTCAAGGATATCGTATCGAAAAGGACGAAAAAAGGATATTATAATATTACACCTTAGTGCACCAATGGTGATTGGCTTTTGTATGAAAATATATGAACTTTGGTATGTTTCTATCACTTCACATGGTTGATTTATCTGTTTTCATGTTCGTTACATGTCCAAATTAGTTTGTATGTTTATCTATGTCAAATACTTTAGCCGCTAGAGCGTTTTAAAAGGTTAAGAAAAAATGTAGTTTTTCTCAAAATGTTACATATTTTATCAACGCTATTGCCACGCCAAGCGTGAACAAGGCAATCAATTTGATTTCAACCAAATCGAGAGGTAAGAAATTTCAAAAATGTATCTATATTGTACATATATGAGCGTAAATACAACACGTATTTCCATACAAATGTATGTAAACTAGCCTAGGCCTAGCCAAGCACCATTGGTCTCGACTAAGTGTATCAGACCGTTGGTCTCGACCAGGGTTAAAGTTAACTAAATTTTAACCTAATAAATTGGCTTGTGATCAAGTTCAAATTTTCAAACCTTTCCATTTTAATGCCATCAGCCTCATTATTCTTGTTTTCAATAGTTTTTCTAAGAAAATCTTTTCGTTGCAATTAAATTTTGTAAGAATAAATCTATCATAGCTCTCTTCTACATATGTACGTTACATGCACATACATACATACATATGTGAGTAGAACGATTGCCAGGGGTTGGCATAACTTAATACTAAAAAAGGAACTCAATATTCATTATTCGACGAAATCTTGATTGAATTACAATCAAATTTGGTGTTTTATCAAGTTATATCAATCTAAGTCAAAGTCAATTAGTTTAATACCTATATTTTACTTCCCGTAAGTGAATATTTAATTCTTACCCAGAATATCGAAATTAATAATATTGACCAACTACGGTATAAGGCCAACCGGAAGCTGGAAAATCTTTTAATAAGTAGGTGCATGGGATATATTGACTCATTTTCATCAATTCTGTGTATTACTACATACATACATATTATTAATACAAGGTGCGTTTCAAAGTAAACAGGACTTAAAAAAACAGAACAAATGGTTTTTTCGAAAAACTGCGATAAATCGATGTTTTGGAGATGTTAAATTCTGACTGACTTTTGATGAATTCACACACAGTTTCGATGGAATTTTCGGTGATCACGGATTTTGATTGGCCTACATGTTGATCGTCATTTATGTGCTCACAACCACTTCGAAAACGTCTAAATCACTCGTGCACTCTGCTACGGAATAGGCAATCATTGCTATAAACTCGTGTCATCAATTGAAAAGTTTCGGTAAAAGTTTTACCAATTTTAATCCAAAATTTAATGTTGGCTCTTTGTTCGAAGCTCATTTTCGCACCTATAACACAAACATACAGACACTTAAACCGCAATAAATTCACTTCCTATCGATGAAATGCAGATGCTAACGCACAGTCGACATGGGGACGCTAGATGCAAAAAATCCTGTTTACTTTGGAAAACACCTTGTAGAAACAGATGCTCTCTGAGTTTCATTGAAGTGCCTCACATGCCATCAACAATATCTAAGAAGTAAAGTGGACCGGATGTTGCAAAATCCTGATGTTACTTATATGGGCGCTATAGCAAGTTTTCACTCGATTTTATTCAATTTTGGTACATATGTATATGCTTCGTTAAGGAAAACAATAAATTTAGATTATTAGCCCGATTCAACCGATTTTTGTCATGTAAAGAACATGTGAAAACCTCATCGACATAGGTAAGGCTCGGAAAATCTATAAAATGATGTGGCGAGTTATAGAAGGTTTCAAACCGAAACATACTCATTTAGAAACCTAGAGGGTAATCTGGTCAGCGATGCCCAGAGCGTACACGCTTACCAAACGATGGGAGGCGATGCACCTAGCTATTCAAATAATAAATTAATTGCACCATTAAAAGGAGCGTCTTCTATGTCGCTATGCCTGATTTGATTTGATATCCCTGTAAAACTTATATGGCTATATAAACTGACCTTGGACAATACCAGAAGCGTTGTTAGAATTTGGAAAGATAGTGATGGTTATTTCTGTGAAACGAAAATTAGTTGGTGAAATTTTATTTTGAATGAAAAAACGAAAATTCCTATGTAAAATGTATGGGAACCTAAAAAAAAATAGCGACCCCTTGGAGTTAAGCTACAGCGCCTGGCTTGAGGGAGGATTTTTTGTTTGTCAATCACTAACATTTGAGAGGGTAAGAGTTGAAAAATTTGAAGCACCCTAATACTTATATAGATAAACTACATGATACCTTATGACAAAAAAATAGCGATAATTTAAGCCAATATATTTTGTAAAAAGGTTTCTTTCAATTATTTAGTAAAACAAGGTGTATGTGTAGATAATGAGTCGAAATCCGATAAAGAGAGCAGTAAATACATTTTAAAATCTTAAAATGTGCAATAGGCATTAACATTTGTTTTTACTCGAACTTTCACATCTTCATATGTTTAAGATCTTAATTGATTTCTGTACATACATATAAGTATAAGTAGTCTATCAATGAGTAATTTGGCTATTGACATGATATCGATAAGTTAAATTATTAAACGTCATTTATATAACAAATATTATTAAATTATAGCCTTGACAGACGGCAGCGTTTATCCGGATTAACTGCGCATTTAATCTCATCCAAATTTGTAGGTGACAGACGGCAGCCATGTTACAAAACCATTTTTTATTGCAAAAACATATCAATAGGTTATTTTTAAAACCGCGTCATAATTGGCGTGTTTTATTTGACCAGCAAATTAAGCTATTAGCTTATTTTGTATGGAAGACTTATAGCGGGATTCTGTAACCAGTCTCTAGTGTTTGAGACATTTTGAGGTAAAATATCAATTTGTGACTAGTTACTATTCACTAAATAGTCTCTAGCGTTAGTCTCAATATATTGCCTCAAATTTGAGACCTGGTAGTTAGCAGGTCACAAAACCAAAAAGAACTCTTGTCTGCCATTTTGAATATACTGAATAGAGATCATCATAGATATTAATCGATTGCCGTTTTTTTATATTTTGTAAGCAACTCAAACACGAAAAGGTTAAAAATAAATCAATTTTACATAAATTTCGTAAATATTATGAAACAAAGTCAACATATATTTTTATTTTTATTGATAAATATGTTTTTTTACTATGTTATAGAAAAATTAATATTTGTTATCGACATATTTATTTTCATTCAAGTTTAAAAACATCTCTGAATAATGAAATGTAATAGATTTTGTGACTGTCACTTACAGAATAGCAAAATCGTCTCAAGTCTCAAAAATTGTCTCTAACTCAAAATCTCAAATTTAGAGACTTGAGACTGTATCACAGTACAGAATCGCACGGTTAGCCAACATAAGTAATTATTTTGGCTTGTCATATGCTATCATAGCTTGTATATTGATCTAGAGGCATTGCCAGTTCATCGCTTTTTTTCATTCACAATAGCTAGGTTTTTTCCTAAAAAAAGTAGTTGGCAATAGCGAGAAACCCTCATTTTGACAGATGAAAATGTAAACAAACCAAAATTACAGATTTTTTGGATCAGTATTGAGTTAAAATTTAGACAAATATGAACACTTGTTTTCAGTTTTTTAGACCTCAAGTAGTTTTAGACCTCAAATAAATAAAATAAATATACAGTGATGAACGAAAGTATTGGCACAGCAAGATACATTGACCTTGGCACTGTTTTTTACCACTTATAAAATAAGTTTTGTATACCAAATATAAATGCTTAGTTAGGACGAGTAATTATCAATTATATTTCCTTTAATTCATTTAATTATCTTTTGTATTTATTTAACAGTAGTTAAAAAAAGAAAAAAAGCGCTAATTTTAGCGAAACAAAAGTATTGGCACACCCTATAAAATCAGGAAACTTAGTTTGATTTTTATTAATTATGGCAACTCTTTTTTAAAGTACCGTTAATTATACGTAAGCAAATGTGTTGCTGTAAAGAATCAAACTTCAAAACTCAGTGTGCGTTTATTTTATAGTTAAATTTGCTTCAATTTTATTAAAATGGGCAGCAAAAAATGTGAAACCAACGAATCTCAACGGAAAATAATATTATATTTGCATAATCAGGGTAAATCGTACGCTGAGATTGGTGAAATGATGGACAGAAGCCGATATACCATACGGAGTGTTATTCAACGTTTTAGAGGTACTGCATCTTTACAAAGCGAAAAACGAACAGGCAGGCCCAAGGCTTTAAGTGATCGCGAGCGTGGTCAAATAGTCAGGAAGGTAAAAAAGAACAACAGAATATCATCCACACAAATCGCTGCGGAAGTTAAAGAAGAGATGGGAAAAGATATTCATCCAATAACGGTCCGGAGGACACTGCGTGAAGCTAATTACAGTTCTCACGTAGCTAGACGTAAACCTCTCATTTCAAAAGTGAACCAAACGAAGCGTTTAGCTTATGCGAAGGAATACATAAGCAAGCCAAGGGACTTCTGGGACAGTGTACTCTTCTCAGATGAGAGTAAGTTCAATATATTTCAATCTGATGGTCGCCAAACTGTGTGGAGAAAGCCTAACACCGAATTGCAAAAAAAAAACCTTGCTGCTACTGTAAAACATGGCGGTGGAGGGGTAATTGTCTGGGGTTGTATGTCCGCTGCAGGTGTCGGTGAGCTGGAATTCATAGACGGCATTATGGACAAGAAATATTATATGGAAATTCTGAAGAGAAATTTCAAAATAAGTGCCGAAAAATTGAAATTGCCAGAGTCATTTACATTTCAACACGATAATGACCCGAAGCATACGGCTTATGATGTACGCATGTGGCTGGTGCATCACATAAAACAAACATTACCGCATCCCCCTCAATCGCCGGATCTTAACCCAATAGAACATTTGTGGGATGAACTAGATAGGCGCGTTAAGAAGCGAGCAATATCAACAAAAGCTGAGTTGAAGGTGGCACTAATGGAGGAATGGCGGAATATTGGCGCAGAAACGACACAAAAATTGGTTTCATCAATGCCAAACCGGCTGGAAGCAGTCATCAAGCAAAAGGGCATGGCCACAAAATATTAATTTTATGTATAGTTTACTACTTTGTTATTGTTTTTTTTGGATTTTTATGGAGTGTGCCAATGCTTTTGTTTCGCTAAAACTTTTTTTTTTGTTATAACTACTGTTAAATAAATATAAGAGATAATTAAATGAATTAAAGGAAATATAATTGATAATTACTCGTCCTAACTAAGCATTTTTATTTGGTATACAAAACTTATTTTATAAGTGGTAAAAAACAGTGCCAAAGTCAAGGTATCTTGCTGTGCCAATACTTTTGTTCATCACTGTATTTGTGTAGTATATAAATATTCCGTTTCCAAATTTGAAATTTCAAACTAAATTGTATATCAGCTGATTGTGAATATATGAAATAAGCTAAGTGCGTTTTATTTGTCAATGATTTAGCTATTAGCTTGTGATGGTCAAATAAAACACATCATAACATAAAACTTTTTGTTTTATTATTGAAAATTTGAAAAATACCTGCCAGTGTTGTTTGTTTTTCATTCACAATAGATTGAAATTCTCATCATACATTAGGTATTGATACATAGACGCAACAATCCCTGTCCTTTATACTAAGTGCCCAAATAAGAACGTTGAAGCGTATGTACAATTGTACAAAAATTGATAGAAAACAGTCAATTTCTATATCAATATTCATTGTAAATTAACTGTTCCCTCGGGAGAAAATGGCTGAACCAAATTGAATGATTTTTATTGAGTCATTTTCAGGGTCAATTTCCAGTCATTTTATTATAAATTTCGATTGTTTTTTCCAGTCATTTCTCAATGAATTTCTAGTCAATTTTCAGTCAATATTTAGTCAATTTACAGTCATTTTACAGTCATTTTATTATAAATTTCGATTGTTTTTTCCAGTCAGTTTTCAGTCATCTTATTAATCAATATTCAATTTTTGGTTTATTTTTAAATTAACATTTATTTATATTTTAAATTAATTCATTAACATGTTTTTCCTTACAGCTCAATACAATTATTTATTTTCAGACAAAGGTAGACGGCGTTTTTTTACTCTTTCGTTTGCATAAACGAAATGTTTTTGTAGCGTTGATCTAACGGCTTTTTCGTCCACTTGAAACATTTCATGGCAAATATCTAAAGAAAGAGGAAAGAAATGTAGTTATTGTTAAAAGAATTAATACGATATAAAATAATATTACTTTTTATTATTGTTGTAACTAAACATTTTTCCGCGCTTGGCTTATCTGCCGTGCCCCTCCACGAAAAAGACATTGCCAACTCGTCTGAAAAAATACGCCTGATTGCTGCTCTTAGAAAAGGGGTTGACGCTTCACCACCAGTCTTCTTAATATATAGTTTCTTTCGCTTGACCATTTCAGCCGGTGTTTGTAAAACTGTCCTAGCATCTTTGGGAACTTTTATGGTGCATTTGTTTAGCACACACAGTAAAGCATTAAATGCCACAAAACTTATTCCGAAGTCTGACGCCCATTTGCTAAGCTCTGAACGCAGATCATAGGTTACATCTTTTCATCATTTTTATCACTTGTAACACTATCACTATCACTGTCCAAGAAATCCTGAAATCTACTTTCCCCTCTAGCTTCGTTGACAATATCAATATTATTTACCACTGGAACACCTTGGTCTTGAAATTGAACTTCAACACTTGAATCACTATGCAACAACTTTGAATTTATAATTTTTTTAGCTTCCTTTCTAGCTTTTCTTTTTATTTGAGTGGCTGACATTATAAAATAATTAATTTTTATTTCTTTAATTGGCAAATTCAAAAATAATGTATTATTAAGCTATTTTAATTAATTACTTTAAAATTATGTTTTATTTTATTTACTTATTTCACGCACTAGAGAGATGTTGCTTTGGAGATGACCTATATGGAAGTGAGAAATGCATGCATTATTTTGTCAAAAAAAAAATATTTTGATGTTATTAACTGTATACTCATAACGGGATCACGAAACAACACAATTGATATTTAATCAACTTGTTGAGCGTTTTCTGATACTTGTACATTTTGTTATTGTAAACGGCAAATTTATCAAAAAACAATCAGCAAGAACAATAAATAATGATACGTAAATCACCATACAATCAACTCAATGCTATCTGGGGAAAATGTCTATTAGTATATGTATGTATAAAAATACATATCACACATACATATCTATTTGTATGCTATGCATTTACTATTTTAGTTGGCTCGGCGTTTGTGGGATATGCACGAAAATATAGTAACGGGATTTTTTTGCAAATACATTGGACTGCGTCCAAATTGATAGTATATAAATAAACAATTGCCACGAAGATATACGAGTACATCTCTAAATATACAGGCTATGCAAATTAGGGTGGCCCTTAGTTGTTTGCAGAAAAATACTAAAATATTGAATTATAGTATAAATTTTTAAACTTTTTTTTAAAAAAACGCATAAAATTTGCAAAAAATCTCATCGGTTCTTTATTTGAAACGTTAGATTGGTTCATGACATTTACTTTTTGAAGATAATTTCATTTAAATGTTGACCGCGGCTGCGTCTTAGGTGGTCCATTCGAAAGTCCAATTTTGGGCAACTTTTTCGAGCATTTCGGCCGGAATAGCCCGAATTTCTTCGGAAATGTTGTCTTCCAAAGCTGGAATAGTTGCTGGCTTATTTCTGTAGACTTTAGACTTGACGTAGCCCCACAAAAATAGTCTAAAGGCGTTAAATCGCATGATCTTGGTGGCCAACTTACGGGTCCATTTCTTGAGATGAATTGTTCTCCGAAGTTTTCCTCAAAATGGCCATAGAATCGCGAGCTGTGTGGCATGTAGCGCCATCTTGTTGAAACCACATGAGTCAACATTTAAATGAAATTATCTTCAAAAAGTAAATGTCATGAACCAATCTAACGTTTCAAATAAAGAACCGATGAGATTTTGCAAATTTTATGCGTTTTTTTTTTAAAAAAAGTTATCAAGCTCTTAAAAAATCACCCGATATAACGGTACGGTACAAATAAGTATATATGTACATAAATATGTACTTCGTTCTATTGTGAATATTTTTATTATTATTGAAGAGAGATTTGTGTACTAAATTATAATGTTGCGTATAATATATTTATATAAATGTAACTGTTAGTTTTTCTATAATCAGTGATGACTTGTAACAAATATTGTTTTTCTTCTTTATTATTTGTTAAGAATCTATTATATTCTTCAATAAGTTTTACGCCACATTCTGCAGTATCGTTTCCTACTACATTCATAACAGTATCCTATCCGTTTTTAAAATTTTCCACATCATCCCAATATAGAGGATACACATTCAGAAGTTGAGAGGAAATATGTACCTACCAATTAATGAAAAATAAAATCTTTTCATAGTTACATAGAAAATGTGGAGTTCTTTTTCTATAAATCACTTGATTTCACCAAGCCTTACGTGTAACCGTTTCCACATCTTTGTCGCAGTAGTCAAAGATGTTAATTTTTCAACAATCTTCTTTTTCACAGTAATAGAAACTGCATTCATCAGAGAGGTACCATAGGTGGTTAAAAATCTTATTTATTGTAATGTCAGAATTTTTTTGATTTATGGTTCTGTGTTCTCTACCTTCCTTAATAAACGTTAAATCGTAATGACATGCTTTAGATGGATGGTTTAAGCCACAATATACATACGTAGTACGGACGTCTAAAAGTTAAATAAAGTGGAAATTAAAATTTTTTCAATATTTCAATCGCCGTCAGCCTCCTCTAAGTTTTACATAATTGATTGGAATGAAATTTTATATATATTAAGGGGGTAGTAAGGTTAATTCGTGCGAAAAAAGCATATTTTCAATATTTTTTTTTTAAGATACAATCAATATTTATTTAATTGTATAATTATAGCATAATTATATGATATTTAAAGAATATTCTGTCAAAGTTTCATAGAAAAATTTTAAAAAATGAGCCGGTGACAGAGAAACTTCGCAGACCTTCCAAAAAAAATTGATTCGCGGTGAACCGCATAACTCATGACTGGATCATTTGAAATTAAAAAATTAAATTGATTTGATTAGTTGATAAGTTTCCTCAGGTAACGCTGTCGAGTTTTTTTTTAATGATTTTTCAATTTTTTACAACTCTCGGAACTAAAAATACTGATTTTTCAGCAAAAAATCAGAAATTTTGTTGTTTAAAAATAAGTTAAAATTAAAAAAAAAAAACTCGACAGCATCTCACAATTTATGTAAAGAAAGACTGTGCGAAATTTCAAAAGGATCGGTTCAGTAGATTTTGAGCTACAGAGTTCACCGGCTTCGAAAAAGTGAAGTGTGAGAAAAACACGTTTAAAGTTTCACAGCCGCTCACCATCAAATCGGAGGGCGGAGACTTACAAGTGTATATCTCCGTCAATTTTGCTTTAATTGCTCTCAAATTTTCACATAATAATCTTAAGATATTATACATTAATATAAAATAAAAACAAATGCAAAAAAACAAAAAAATACCTTACTACCCCCTTAATTTTTAGTCGATTGGAATATTCCTAGGGGGTGAGACCGAGAATCCGAACTCGTTGCAAATTAAGGGCCACCCTAATGTACATACTACAAGTATTTACCTTTGTAAACACTCACACAGTAGGCATAGACCCCGAAAAGATATTTGAAGTAGTTAGCGCATTTTTTTATATTATTAGAAGTTCTTGTTGAATATGCCTGTCTAGTATGTAGCATTCATTGTTGTCCCAACTTAGTGTATGCAAGTCGGAGACTAAGTTTGGGTGTCACCGAACATTAAATAAACAATTTTCAGAGATGCGAAAGAATTTAATATTCGCCATTCAAATAAGTTAGGGGTGGATTGTAATCATATTAGATATCTTATTAACCCATACTAAAGGTCTTAGCCTCTCTTAGTTTCCTTACTTGATTTTGACAACCTAAAATGAGAAGTGTTTAAACTATATACAGTGTGCGACAAAACTAAAGCATGGAATCTACCTTGTCGGTATTTAAATGAATAAAATCATAAATTAAGCAATGATGTTTTATTGATTTGTATCATTAGTTCATGTTGTCTTCTTTTAAAATTAGTAAAAACAAGTAAGGAAGGGCTAAGTTCGGGTGTCACCGAACATTTTATACTCTCGCATGGTAAAGTGATAATCGAGATTTCATTATTCGTCATTTAAATATTTTTCAAATACCGTATTTTTGTAAAGTTTTATTCCGCTATCATCATTGGTTCCTAATGTTTATACTCGTATTATACAGAGAAGGCATCAGATGGAATTCAAAATAGCTTTATATTAGAAGAAGGCGTGGTTGTGAACCGATTTCACCCATATTTCGTACATGTCATCAGGGTGTTAAGAAAACATTATATACCGAATTTCATTGAAATCGGTCTAGTAGTTCCTGAGATATGGTTCTTGGTCCATAAGTGGGCGGTGCCACGCCCATTTTCAATTTTTAAAAAAAGCCTGTATGCAGCTTCCTTCTGCCACTTCTTCCGTAAAATTTAGTGTTTCTGACGTTTTTTATGAGTCGGTTAACGCACTTTTAGTGATTTTCAACATAACCTTTGTATGGGAGGTGGGCGTGGTTATTATCCGATTTCTTCCATTTTTGAACTGTATATGGAAATGCCTTAAAAAAACGGCTCTGTAGAGTTTGGTTGACATAGCTATAGTAGTTTCCGAGATATGTACAAAAAACTTAGTAGGGGGCGGGGCCACGCCCACTTTTCCAAAACAATTGGGTCCAAATATGCCCCTCCCTAATGCGATCCTTTGTGCCAAATCTCACTTTAATATCTTTATTTATGGCTTAGTTATGACACTTTATAGGTTTTCGGTTTCCGCCATTTTGTGGGCGTGGCAGTGGGTCGATTTGGCCCATCTTCGAACGTAACCTTCTTATGGAGCCAAGGAATACGTGTACCTAGTTTCATCATGATATCTCAATTTTTTCTCAAGTTACAGCTTGCACGGACGGACGGACAGACGGACGGAAGTATAAAAACAAAACTAAAGCACGAAATGTTTTTATGATTGAAAAATTTTTGTCTTTCAATATTTGGTTGCCTATGCCTTATTTTTCAACACAGTTGCACATCGGCAAGGCATGCTACCTTTAGTATGAATAAAACATCCTTATTTTTACAATTCTCACGTCTGATTTTTCGATCTGGTGATTGTGCAAGTCACATCAAAACCTCAATTCTGTTATCAACAAACCACTGTTTTACACAAATAGCAGTGTGTTTCTGGTCGTTGTCATGTTGATAACTCCATTTTAAAGCCATTTCTTCTGCAGCATGTGGCAGCATAATATTCTGAAAAATATTTGTATGCTTATATTTGTCCATTATACTCTTTATATGATGAATTGGCCCTATTGCATTCCCTGAAAAACAACCCCACACCAGTACATTGTTTCACCGCGCTTGTTTTATAACGTTGATTTAGGCGTTGTCCCTTCGGTCTGCCTACCAGCTTCAGCCCATCTGAATCTTTGATATTAAACTTTCATTCGCCAGAAAAAAGTACAGTTTGCCATTTGGTAATCGTCCAATATATTATATGTGCATCCTCACAAATTGCACCAGTCTGTTCTTTAAAGAAATATACGGCTTTTTTGCACTCCTGTAGGATGAAAATCCCCCATGGACAGCTAGACATTTTATGGACCTCTGTAATATATTTAACCGTAATTATCTTACAATAGATGTTGCCGATATAAAAGGGTAATTTTTTATCGCCCGAATTACTGCCTTATCCTCTCCTTCGGTTGTTTTCCGCGGCCTTCTACCTCTATGCGCTGTAACCCAAGAGCCTGATTTCCGAAATCGGCTAAATGTTCGGGAAACAATAGAATGATTTATTCCAAACATTTTTGAAATAGTCATAACCGATTCTTGTTTCCTAAAATCTTTAACAAATTTTTTTCTAAAATGAACAGAATAGTTATTTCGAGACATTGATATATCTTTCATTTTAACATACAACCAACCGTATTGAATAACGAACTGCAACTGAATATGCTTTAGTATTTTTCTAATTAGGTAATAACTACACATATCCAACATTTTTGATCATTAAAAACCGTTAGACAAACAATTAATGTGCAATTAATGTGAATTCTTAGTTACGAGCTTTAGTTTTGTCGCACCAGATTTTTGGAGTTCTTCATATATGGAATTTTATTTATTATTTTAATATGTTAATTTGTTTAATTTTTACTAATTTTAAAAGAAGAATACATACATGAACTAATAATACAAATCAATAAAACATCATGTAATGCCTAATTTATGATTTTATTCAGTTAAATACCGGGAAGGTAGATTCCGTGCTTTAGTTTTGTCGCACACTGTATATTGAGTATATAAGGTAAACATTAACCAAAGTCCGAAACCTTTTTATTGTGTATGTTGAGACTAGGGGACTGATTGTGTTAACGTTTGGCATTACTCAAGTATACTTCACAACGTATGTACATATATAAGCTCAATTTTATAAAGATCACTCACATAAGTACGAGTATGTCCGGTGTATTTAACACATTTTCAGCATTAATCTGGTATAGTATATCATTCATTATATAATACATTCATTGCAAATCGAAATTGATATATTACACTATTACCGATTTTTGGGTTAAAATTCATCTGTAGGCACTGACGATCATCGGTATCTGAAGGCTTGAAATGTTATGTTCCATTTTTGACTTAAATACCATAACTTAAAGGCTTAAATGGTATAACTTAAAGGCATTCAGTTGGTAGTGGCCAGAAACGATTCTTTTACATATGGCTCAAGCAGCTCAATAATTTCGGTCTTAGAATAAGTATTCTATGGGTAGCCAACGAACATCCGTTTGAATTGAGGAGCATGCATCAGCTTCTTTGTTGGATATGGTTGGATTTAAGTATGCTCTGCCCAATCCACAACTGATTATGGAGGCCCCACAATATGCGCGAACTACCTTGGGATAAGCCTCCTCAACATCGCATATAAGGTTCTATCAAGTATATTGTGTGAAAGATTAAAGGTCACCGTCAACAAGCAGACCTTAGCAGTGCTGCTTTAGGCCTGACAAATCAACAACTGGCCAAATATATGCCATGCGCCAAGCCAAGACCCGTGAAAAGGGAATCGACACACACCACCTTTTCGTTGCTTTCAAAGCTGCTTTTGACAGCACAAAAAGGAGCTGCTTTTATGCCGCGATGTCTGAATTTGGTATCCCGGCAAAACTAATATAGCTGTGTAAAATGACGTTGAGCAACACCAAAACCTCCGTGAGGATCGGGAAGGACCCCTCCGAGCCGTTCGATACCAAGTAAGGTTTCAGACAGGAGGACTCTGATTCGTGCGTCTTCTTTAACCTAATTTTGGAAAAAATAATTCAAGCTGTAGAACTAAATACCGAGGGTATCATCTTCTATAAGAGTGTACAGCTATTGGCGTCAGCCTCGAATTCAAACGCAGAATAACTCATGCGAACAGGTGCTACTACGGACTGAGTAGGCAATTGAGAAGTAAAGTCCCCTCTGGACGAAGAAAAACTCACTATTCCCGTCCTGCTATATGGTGCAGAGGCATGGACGATAATAACATCTGATGAGTCAACGTTACGAGTTTTCGAGAGAAAGGTTCAGCGGAAGATTTATAGTCCTTTGCGCATTGACCACGGCGAATATCGCATTCGATGAATACGATGACATTGACGTTGTTAAGCGAATTAAAAGACAGCGTCTACGTTGGCTAGGTCATGTCGTCCGAATAGACGAAAACACACCAGCTGTGAAAGTATTCGACGCAGTACACGCCGGTTGAAGCAGAGAAAGACCTCCACTCCGTAGAAAGGACCAGGTGGAGAAGAACCTGACTTCACTTGGAATCTCCTATTGGCGCCACGTTGCAAAAAGAAGAAACGACTGGCGCGCTGTGGTTAAGTCGGCTATAACCGCCTAAGCGGTGTCTGCGCCAGTACCAAAGGCGAGGAATGTCAAAACAATGTTATGTAATTTATGTTTACATAAATTAGTTGAAAGTAGTCCTGCCGTTTTTGAACATGAGATTTCATTGAAAGGCAGGCGGTGACTCTCCCGCTGTCTGACGTATTTATTTAGTAAACTTTTTATTGGTTTTCCACATTATTGTCATATGGAGAAAGCGTGGGATTATCACCCGACTGCTCCCATTTTCACCCTGTCATTGAGGGTTTCGAAAAGATTTATCCAAAGCTAATTTGGTTGATAAAGATTTAGTAGTTTATGAGATACTTACTTTTTGAAAAATTTCAGACCACATACATCCGTTTACTACTGCGATCCTCCGTATCAAATTGCGTATCTTAATGTGAAGCCTGGTTATGTGTTTAATTGATTGGAGTTTTAGAGCAAATATCAAATTTTCTCATAGTGTCAGTATCATGTGTCAAGTTTCATTAAAATATACTAATTTTTACTCGATTTTTCACTGGCACAAAGGACGGACGATAGATGCACCACACGTTTTAAGAGCGGTAGGGGGATGTTAATGGCGTATTGTGGGCGTGGCAGTGGGCCTGATTACGCCCATCTATGAACTTGTAATTACTTGGGAACTTATATACCAATTTACTCAAGTTACAGATTGCGCGGGCGGACAAACCGACTGTCAACCGGATTTCAGCATTTCTCGGCATCCTGATCACTTATATACATATATATATATATATATATATGAACATACTTACATGCTATATATATATATATATATATATATATATGAACATACTTACATGCTATTGATGTATATATATATATAAATGATCAGGATGCCGAGAAATGCTGAAATCCGGTTGACAGTCGGTTTGTCCGTCCGCGCAATCTGTAACTTGAGTAAATTGGTATATAAGTTCCCAAGTAATTACAAGTTCATAGATGTATATGTATATATATATATAACCCTATATCTACCTCGATTAGTTTTAGGTGATACGTACAACCGTTAGGTGAGCAAAACTATAATACTCTGTGGCAACTGGTTGCAAGAGTATAAAAACGACCACACTCACTCAATGGTAGTGCGTATGGTCCTTAATATCTAGTTGTAAAACAGTTTTAACGGATATGATTTTTGATTTCACCGCATCTGTAACACTAAAAATCAGAAGTGGTTTGCAATTCTGACAACTAAAAAAATTCGTAATGGACTCCACAACATCCCTGACTATAATATCATTTTATAAAATTTATATGCTTATTTGCTTTGAAATTAAGAACTGTATTACAAAGGATCAAAAATCCCATGAAAAATAAGTATATGAAAAAAATTTTAAGGCTCGATTTAAATTTAAAATAAAAAGTTTGTTTACGTCGGATGCCTTTTTTAGGGCAAAACCTAAAACTGCAAGCGTTTGCAAAAAAAATTAAATAAATTTTAGAAATAACTTACACCCTATTGTACATAAGCAATATAGCAAAATAATAACATAATTTTTATAAATAAATTGGAAAAGTGAACTATATAACTCATACACTGCAATAAATTAGTAAGAAAAAGTTTATGAATCATGAAAACAAATTTGATGCAAAATACGTACATGCTTGTAATTTGGGCAAAAATTATAATATTTATATTCTCGAAACATGTTGCTTCAGAATATAATCAATTTGTTCATCTAACGGTTGTTTTAAACGTCTTAAACAAATTGAGAGAGATATTCATATCAATTATCTGGATGACGATACGAGGACTATATGTATGGCCGTTCGTCTGTCCATCCTATTCAGCATCTCCTACGTCTGAAAATTGGTGAAATTTGAGAATAACCCCGCTTTCGGCTTCGGTTCACTTTTGCCACGATATTCGGCACATTGATCGTCTGTTTTCGATGATCCAAGACTCATCGCCACTAATGATGTACATGTCATCCTGGTAGTCGAAAAACATTGTTTCACAGACGTTAAAGAGGCGCTGTTTTTCGAAAAAAATTATTGATTTTGGAACCAATCGTGCTTTCACTTTTCTCGGACAATTTCAAGGCAGTACCTTAGCTGTAAAACATGCAACGACTGTAAATGACTAGAATTTATTCGTACCACTGCTATATTGCTCCGGAAAACTTGTATTATCTTGGTAGTAAACTGGCACAATGGCTTGTTGTATGTACTTTGAAAGTATTTACATACATAGGTATGTATGTATATCTATCATTATCTGATAAGTGATCTACAAATAAATCGAAGAAATATGCTAAACACATCTTAAAAAAATTATAGACTATAATTAAAACTGGGTCAATAATTTTATAGTTTAATAAATTTTTTAGTTATCAAAAGCAAGAAAATGCAGATATAATTACATATTATCAAACGGTTTGGCCCAGAATTTTTTAATATAGTACGTTTTATTATCATTAAACATTTAATTTATAATTAAAATTAATAGTTTAGGTTTCTATATCTAATTATCAATTCCGTTCGAATTTCTCTTCACCTTATTTTCATAATCAATTAACTTGTAAGGGTATCTAATATTCGAATGACCGCAAGTAAAGGTTTTTAATTTATTTATATCAACAGGTTAATAAAACACGCAAATAACAAACAATTCTGCTAGAGTGTTTAAATAGTAAGATAGTAAGTATATTATTTTATGTGAAAAAATCTTAAGATTTCCTAAAACTTCAATTTTTTTTGCGTTGTAGTTAAGGGGTGTAGGGGTCAACCCACCACCATTTACTAAAATGATAAAAATAGCTGTACATAGTGGATAATTTTTGATGTAAAACTCGTAATCTGGACACCTCAAATACTCCACAAATTTCTAAGCATCAGTCGCAAATATTTCTTTCAGATTTGTTGAGTAGAAAGGAAGGACTATATTAATATACTTATAATTAAAACTCGTCCCAATATCTCAACATCAACTATTTTTTTCGTAGGGTTAACTCAATTTCCATTTTATCACGCCACTTTCATTTCAAATCAAACTGGTTTAAAAAAAAAAACTGAGACATCTATTAACCAATAATGACTATGAACATGCCGTTAATTAAAAACACGTTACAACAAAAAGAAAAGTAACAAGAAGGAAGGACTAAGTTCGGGTGCAACCGAACATTTAATACTCATGCATCTTACAAGAATCAAAGCCAGGAAAATATTTTATGGTGTGAAACGTCATCTTGACCGAAATCCAAGCAATTTTATATATAAATATACTATATATAACTCATACACTGACCGACATATTCGGCATAAGGTTTGTTAGAAAAACAAAAATCAAAAAGAGAAAGTCAGCCGGATGATCGAAAATTCCGATATTAGTTACATGGGAGTAATTCAAGTTTTCGCTCTAATTTATCTATTTTACAAGACATTGTAGACACAAAGATACAATGTTATGAGTAAAACACGCTAGCTCATTTTCATTGAGATAGCTCACATTTTGGCCGATATATGCACTTCCTTACGTACACCTGCAGCCGAAACCATTGATTTTGGAAAATGCAAAAGAACAGCTGGTAGGACGAAGAGTGCCGTGTCGCAGCGGAGAGAAAACAGACTGCCTAAATCGCAACGTTACGATCGACAACAACACGTGCGGGATGGGATAGATACAAAGAGTTGAATAGGAAAACGAGACGTATTTGCAGACAGAAAAAGAAAGAGGCCGAAACACGTGAATACGAAGAGCTTGACAAGCTGGACGACAAGGGTAATGCTCGAAAATTCTACGAAAAAATGCGGCGGCTAACCGAAGGTTTCAAGACCGGAGCATACTTTTGTAGAACCCCCAAAGGTGATCTAGTGACGGATGCCCAAAGCATACTAAAATTATAAAGGAAATACTTCTCCAGCCTGCTAAAAGGCAATGAAAGTATAACGTAAGACGATGGAGCAGACCCTCCATTGCCTCACCATGAAGAAGTTCTTATAGCAATTACCCACCTGAAGAACAACAAAGCGGCGGGGGCTGATGGATTGCCGGCCAAGCTATTCAAATATTCTTTGTAAAATTTGGTCGGACGAAAGCATGCCCAACGATAGGAATTTAAATGTGCTCTGCCCAATCCACAAAAATGGAGACTCAACAATCTGCGCCAACTATCGTAGGATAAATCTCTTAAACATCGCGTATAAGGTTCTATCGAGCATATTGCGTCAACAAACTGATTGGACCTTATCAGTATGGCTTTAGACCTGGAAAATCAACAACTGACCAGATATTCACCATGCACCAAATCTTGGAAAAGACTCGTGAAAAGAGAATCGACACACACCACCTCTTCGTCGCTTTCAAAGTTACTTTCGACAGCACGAAAAGGAGCTGCTTTTATGCCGCGATGTCTGAATTTTGTATCCCCGCAAAACTAATACGACTGTGTAAAATGACGTTGAGCAACATCAAAAAAGCTCTGTCAGGATCGAGCCGTTCGATACCAAACCAGGTTTCAGACAAGGCGACACCCTATCGTGCGAATTCTGCAATATGGTGCTGGAGAAAATAATTCGAGCTTCAGAACTTAATCGAGCAGGTACAATATTTTATAAGAGTGTACAGCTTCTGGCTTATGTCGATGATATTGATATTATTGTTCTTATAAACCGCCCGTTGGTTCTGCTTTCTCCAGACTAGATAAGGAAGCAAATTAAAGGCAGTGAACGAGGGCAAGACGAAATATCTCCAGTCATCAAACGTCACGTCATTCATGGAAGTCATATATATTTTCGTCTATTTCGGAACCAGCATCAACACTAACAGCAATGTCAGCCTCGAAATCCAACGCAGAGTATCTTTTTCCATCAGGGGCTACTTCGGACTAAGTAGGCAATTGAGAAGTAAAGTCCTCTCTCAACGATCAAAAATAAAGCTCTATAAATCACTCATTATTCCCGTTCTGCTATATGGTGCAGATGCATGGACGTTGACATCATCTGATGAGTCGACGTTAATAGTTTTCGAGAGAAAGGTTCTGCGAAAGATTTATGATCCTTTGCGCGTTGGCCACGGCGAATATCGCATTCTATGGAATGACAAGCTGTATGGGATATACAATGACATTGACATTGTTCAGCGAATTAAAAGACAGCGGCTACGCTGCCTAGGTCATGTCGTCCGAATGGACGAAAACACTCCAGCTCTGAAAGTATTAGACGCAGTACCCGCGGAGGAAGCAGAGGATGAGGAAGACCTCTAATCCATTGGAAAGACCAGATGGAGAAGGACCTGGCTTCGCTTGGAGTCTTCAATTGGCGTCACGAAGCGAAAAAAAGAAACGACTGGCGCGCTGTTTTTAACTCGGCTATAATCGCGTAAGCGATGTCTACGCCAATAAAGAAGAAGAAGATATGGGGCTAAGGGAGGTATTGGTCCGATTCGACGCATTTTTGACATACAGACATACCATTATAAGAGAAGGATTATACCTTAATTTCAGTTATACAAATCATACATTGACCGACATTTTCGATCAAAAGTCAACTATAGGCACTGAGGTCCAAATAGTCGGTACTTAGGGGCTTGAAAAAATTTTTGGTCATAAGGTGGCACCCACTGAAGGCTTTATTTGTGCAAAGTTTTATCCCGTTATATTAAATACTTTTCATTTGTGTATTGGAAAGGGAAAGACTCAAATGAAATTTAAAATTGTGCTATATGGGAAGTGGTGGGAAGTGGGAACGGGGTTCACCATCCATTTCACACTATCGGTCAACCGGATTTCAACTTTTCTCGTCATCCTAATCATTTATACTTATATACATAACATTATACTTATCTCGATTAAATTTAGTTTATACGTACAACCGTTAGGTGAACAAAACTATAATAATCTCAACTGATTGTAAGAATATAAGAAAGGCATCACTTAATTTATAAAACTTTATTTTAAAAGGTTAGTATCGTGAGAGTTCACTTTTGACTCTGATTTTATTTAGTGAATTTTCTTCCTTATATCTCTTTTTTTTCTTTAAAGACGTCGACACTGCTCCCGCGGTTATAGCCGAATTAACAACAGCGCGCCAGTCATTTCTCCTTTTTGCAATAGTGCACCAATCCATTAAATGGAATACAAAGAGCAGCATGTGCGGATGTTACGGGTGCAATCAGGTCATGTCCGACTGATGCGCTCAATGTGATCCTGCATCAACTACCAATGGACATTTTTATTCACAAAACAGCAGCTATTGCGGCGATAAGAATAAAAGAATTGAGAGGTTGGAATCAGCAGAACTACGGACATAGTGTAATTCTAAACAAGTCAGACTACATTCTCCCAAAGCTGGATTTCAATAGACATTTCCAGGTGAGGATACCATCTAGACGAGAATGGAGAAGAGGTTCAATGGTAGAGGAAGATACCACCTCAGTCAATACCGACGGGTCCAAAATGGACTGTGGAGTAGGCACGGGGGTATTGTCCGCTGATCTAGGCATATCTCTCTCTATACGTCTACCGAACTCGGCTAGCATCTTCCAAGCAGAACTACTAGGCATAGAAAAAGCCTCCGAAGTTCTATTAGAAAACCACGGGAATATACATAAAGCAACTATATTTACGGACAGCCAGGCGGCCCTCCTGGCATTGACTTCACCAATGACAAATTCCAGTATAGTTCACAACTGCAAGAGAGCACTAAGCTCAATAAAAGACAAGCTCCAGCTAAACTTGATCTGGGTTCCCGGCCACAGCAACATTTTCGGTAACGAAAAAGCAGACGAGTTGGCAAAGGCAGGAGCTTTCCTCAATGAATCCAAGGCGGAGCTAATACCAAGCCCGCTAGGATCGATAAAAGGAGAGATCAATAGACAATTTTAGCAAATTGCAAACAACAGGTGGAAAAACATTACAAAATGCGTCATAACTAAACAATTATGGCCAACATATAACAGGAAAAGAACCAATGACTTATTAAATAGGTCAAGAAAAAGTATTTACAGAATAACAGCTACCACAACAGGGCACTAGCCATTTGGGGAACATGCGTCCAAAATGGGATTGCCCTACAACGACATCTGCCGTGGCTGCGGAGTAGCAGGGAACAAGAAAACAATCTTCCACTTTCTCTGCGAATGCCCAGCTCTAGCCCAGATCCGACACAAAACACTTGGAATCCACCAAGCATCAAACCTTGAATGGATTTCCACCAAAAGCATATCGGACATAAGTAGTTTCATCGAAACCTCAAAATGGTTTGAGAGAGAAGGTGAAACGTAATAGAAGATACAGGAGGTTCTACGAATAGTGTATCAAAATATCACATCAAGTGCTAATTGAGCCCGATAGGGCTGCACTCGTATCTACCTACCTACCAATTATAGATTCCAAGTGAAGTCAGGTTCTTCTCAAAATGTTATTTCCAAAGGAGTGGAGGTCTTCCTCTTCCTCTGCTTTCCCCGGCGGGTACTGCGTCGAGTGTTTTCGTTCATTCGGATGACCTAGCCAGCGTAGCTGCTATCTTTTAATTCGCTGAACTACAGCTCATCGTTCCATCGGATGTGATGTTCGCCGTGGCCAACGCGCAAAAGATCATAAATCTTTCACAGAACCATTCTCTCAAAAACTTTTATCGTCGACTCATTAGATGCATCTGCACCATATAGCAGCACGGGAATAATAAGTGACTTTTAGAATTTTCTGTTTGTTCGTCGAGAGAAGACTTTACTTCTCAATTGCCTACTTAGTCCGAAGTAGGACCTGTTGGCAAGAGATATTCTGCGATGGATTGCTAGGCTAACGTTGCTGTTGGTGTTGATGCTGGTTCCAAGATAGACGAAGTTATGACTGTCAACGGCGGTGTGGGAGCCTAGTCGCGAGTGCGACGACTGTTTGTTTGATGACAGAAGATATTTCATCCTGCCCTCGTTCACCACTAGACCCATTTGCTGATTCCAAAGTAAACAGGACTTAAAAAAAACCAAACAAATGGTTTTTCGGTAAAATCAATTTATTTTATTCAAAATAGTCTACATCTGCTTCAATACAGTTTTTGCACGGTCCAAAAGCATGGCGAACGAGTGTTTTAGCTCGTTGGCAGGTATGGTCGCCTGTATGACGGTTCAAACCATTTGTCACAAGCGTCGATCGATGAGAGCAAGTTTTGGTCGTCAAACCGTGCACACACCTTTCGTAAGCCCAAATGTTCGGTCGAAATGCGATAAATCGATGATTTGGAGATGTTAAGTTCCATTTCCATGAACTTGAATAATGATTTCGGCTGATTTTTGATACACTCTGCTATGAGATAGGTAATCATCGCCATAAACTTGTTTCATCAATTCAAATGCTTCGGTAAAATTTGTACCAATTTTATAACCAAATTTAATGTTGGCTGACACTTAAAACGCAATAACTTCACTTCCAATTGATGAAATGTTATGAAATTCTCACTGGACAATCGCTAAAGATAACAAATTCTAACGCACTAGTCGACATATAGATGGCGCCCCTAGGGGAGCTAGATTCAAAAAGTCCTCTTTACTTTGGAAAGCACCTTGTATGTATATGCGTGTGTGTTTATGTACATACGTGTAAATATGTATTATATTTTTATCGCATATTGCAAATACCAAAGCATGTACGCATGTTCTGTATATTTTATATTGTCTTCAATATAGGGTTGTTTTTAAGTGTACATATTTCGTCTACTACTCTATATGCATCAGTAAAATATTTCTATGTATTTTTTGTATACACTGTAATTTATATCTTTCTTCGAATAGAAATCTTTACAATTTAAACAGAATTTACAAAAAATTGTTTAAAACTTACCGTCCTCAACAATTTAATAGCGAAATATGTCATTGTGTAGTATGGCAGCTGGCACAGGGTTGCAATTATTTTTTTACGTGTCGCGTGGGTTTTGGTTCGAAATTTTTCAGCCATTGCAAATATTTTTTTGTTCGTGTTTATATCATAGCATAAATGGGAAAACTCCGAAATCAGGTCCCCCTAATGTTTTTCCCATTTTTATGAGCAAAGTCTCATATTGCAATTTTATTGCTTATCATTGCACTTGACATTTAGTGCCTGTATTCTTTCGATTTAATTTATTGTTCACAAGTGAATATTTATGTTCTAATTTACAAGTATCAAAAATATATTTTTCTATACATACATATATAATTTTATCTTATGTCAACAATATTTTCATGTTCATATTTCTATGAACATTTAAACAGTGGAAAGTGGGAGGAGCACCTACCGCCATTAGGTAAAATGTACGCGCTACATCAACCAAATATAGTTGAAATGGATGCAATCAGATTATAACCATGCCCACCGAAAATTTTAATTCCGAAACCAGAGTACAAAAACCTCAATAATAAACAAAAATACATGCTCTTCTTAAAAATGATGTGTGTTGTTAAACACACATATATTCGGAGCCAAGTGAAATAAAGCGCGAACCCCCTCATTTATAGTTCTCAAAATTAAAGGGAAGGACTGAATCGTTTAATATAATGTGATATAGTATCAAAATTCATAACCACAATAATGATTTCCGCATTTGAATTGACGCATTTAAACCTTTAGTAGGTCCATTGTGAAATCACCGGGACTAAAATCCCCTCAATCTATTGTCTCCTTTCTAAACGTTTCCCAGGGAGCTCCAAAACAATAGTTTTATTTCCGTCTCACTATCGATAGTTTACTTATAGGTGGATTTCTATGCCTTAACTAATTTTCATAAAATTTAGTACAATTCACTTAATAAAGCTACATAATGATATAGTCAGGTAATACCAAATGTGAAATCGATTTTGGATAACAACCCAGCAAGTCAAGGCTACGGAAACTCCCACACATTGAAGTAATTAACGCGGAAACAAACACATACCGTGTAATTCATAAGCCCAACACGTGAAAACGGTATAAACGGTTACACGAACGCAAGAGTTCGGGTTAGAATTTTCAATAGGGTCTTAAAAAATTTCTAGAGTTCTGGAATGTCGGTTGCACATAATCTCAGTTATTCATACATACAGCCACAATTCAGAATTCTGACGCCAAGGTTTTCTGACGCTTGGAATATCCAATTGGCGCCACGTAGCGAAAAGAAGAAACGACTGGCGCGCTGTTGTTAACTCGGCTATAATCGCGTAAGCGGTGTCTACGCCAATTAAGAAGAAGAAGAATATCTTTGAAAATATTCATTTAAATCAGATGCAGTAAAGGGCCAGAAGGTCTATATTAAATCAACAACGTATTTAAGGCATTTAATTCAATAAGTATTAATGCTGTATTGGTTAAAATCGCTTCAAAAATTAGCCATTATTTGTCGTAAAAATTAAATGACAAAAAAATGTTTTCGTGGGATATCTATAAGAGATAGAAATATACCATCGCTGAGTTTCTGTAGACCTTTTCAATGTGTACAATACTTAATACATTGTTTTAATAAATTTCGTAAGGTTCAGTCTGCGTTTGCAATGTAACCGGAAGAAATGTAACTATTTACGACACATTAGAAACCTCAAAAATAACAGTATTTCTCCACTATTTAATGCGTGCTTTTATACATATAAACTCTCCTCTTCAATAACTCTATCTATTAAAAAAAAACCCATTAAAATCGGTTGCGTAGTTTTAAAGATTTAAGCATAAGGTACAGAAAAAGGGACTTTGTTGTTCTATGTATTGATTCAAAAATTATTTCATAAAAATGAAGTGTAGAAAGCCAAGGTCACTTAATTGAAACCAGCGCAAAGTAAGTAGATTTCAAAGAGAAAAAATATCGGTTGTATCGATATTATTTTTTAAACTATCGAAACTATCAAGTTCATCAGTACAAAAATTTTTATCTGCATATCCTTAGAAATATCATCAAGAAACCCTCGGCCGATAGTTGCGACTCTTTACAAAGCTTTACGTTCGCATAAAAGATGTTATATATGTACAAGTAGTATACATAGTCTCCTCTTCTTCTACTTCATGCTATCTTGTACAATAGTTATTTTTGCTTGTACATTTTTATCGTGATCACCGGGAATACACTGGCTGCCAAAGTTTAATAAAATTAATTAATTATTTATTAAATATTTGATTGTGCAGGAGAGATAAGTATCGTATTCCTTAAAGTGACCTGCAGTGAATGAGTTAAAATCAAGTTTGAGCTACTTGCGAAAAATTGAGTATGAAATAAGCAAATTATTCACGGAATAAATACAAGTGTGATTACTGATCACTTACAATTGTGAGAGAGAGAGAGTTTAGGCTTGTAAGCTGCTTAGCTTGTATTAAGAAACTTTTCACGTGTTTGGTTATGAGTTCACAATACTTATGAATCTTTGCTTAGGTTTCTCTGACAATTATGAATCCGAAACACTTGTGAGTATACTAAGAATGTCAATTATGCGCAAGCCACTTGAGCCGTTTGAGCCGTAACGCTATAGCCAAGGGCAAGAAAATTCATTACGAAAGTATTAAAAGTTACTATTATAAAACGAGGATTTTGTGACTAGTTCCAATAATGACTACATACAAGTATAATGAAAAAAAAAAACAGATTTTAATCACATATACCTTTATGTATGTTATCACGCATAATATTACATTTTATTTTATATAATGAGATTTCAATCCTTTTAAAGATATTGAAATTAAACGTAACAAGTAAGGAAGCGCTAAGTTTGAGTGCAACCGAACTTTTTATACTCTTGCAACTTTCAGGAGTCAAAGCTAAGGAAAATACCTTAAGATATAAAACGTCAACCAGAGGATCGAAATCCAAGCAATTTTATATACGTACATATATGTACATACATACATACACACATACATACATATACAAGTAGAACTCATATGATGACATACTCATAAGGTTTGTTAGAAAAATTAAAACCGATATATGTACATATGTAGTATATGGAAGTTGGGGTAGTATCGACCAAATTTTATCTATTTTTCCTAATACCATATACTGTTGGCATGTCACATACTAAAAAACTAAGCATATAGAGCAGTGGTTCCCAAACTTATTTTGTCCACCGCCCACTTTGAGAATAAATATTTTTTTAGAGCCCCCATTTTTTCACCTATTTAAAAACCAGTATAACTTCAAATTAAATTAATTAATTATTGTGACCTATATATGTACATATATTAACGGAGAATTCTAAACGAAACTTTTACTATAACCAGTAACTTGAAACCTAAGCGCAGTAGGTAACATACAACTGCGCTTAGGTCTCAAGTTAACTCTTACGGGCTCCACCTGCCAATAAGAATGATTATTGAAACACAACTTTATAGTATTAAAACAGAGAATATTTTATTAAAAATAAAATAAACGATCCATATAAAAAAACTAATGTGAAGGATGAATCTGATGCTGTTTAATAATTTTGTTAATATCAGGTTCCAATTTACTTAAGAACAGTCGCAAGTCGCGACGTTCGGTAACAAGCAAACGATTTCTATTTTTAGTAAGCAGTGTTGTCACAGCACTAAATCCACGTTCACACAAATATGACGATGGGAATGCTGTCAAGACTCGTTGAACGATTGACCACAATCCAGGGTACAATTGCGAGATCGGTTTTTGTAGCCAAAATTCTTGGTAACCATTTTTGAACTTGATTTTTATTTCCTCGTTTGTTGTCAATTCTATAAGTTCTTCTTCCAGCTGAGGTGACATTGCTGTGTTGACATTTGAAAACGGATCCCACACAGTCTGGTATTTCCAAGTTCAAAATGTCCTGGTATCATTGGAGGTTTTCCAAATGTTGGCAGTAGGCAAACAATTCGTCGTTACTGCATGATACTGATAAATTCGGAAAATGGAGAAACTCACGTCAGCCCAGATTCTTTTTGTGTCAAAGCAGTTTGGCTGCGAAAGCAGCAACGACGTTTTTTGTTTTAATTAAATTTAGTTTATCGCCTTGCAGAAGGAGATTCATGTCGTTGAACAATTTATACAGGTCTGTCATGTAAGCTATATCATTTTTTGATGTTATGAGCTTGTCTTGCAATTCTGTATCTTTAGTTTCCAAGAACTCTATAACGGAGTCAAACAGGTTGTAGAGTCGAGTCAGACAATTGTCTCTTGATAGCCAACCAACTTCAGTATGAAACAACAAACGATTGAAATCCTCGTCATTAATAACACAAAGCTGATGAAATAATCTATCATTCAAAGAGCTGTTGCGGATTTTATTGACTGCTTTGATGACATATTGCAGTGATTGAAATAGTTTTTCATTTAAGTTTCTAGAAACTTAATGTTGTCTATGAATAACGCAATGTACACCAAGGACATCTGGAATTTTATTTTTTAATTACGCCTTTATGGCACCCTGTCATAGTCGGAGCGCCATCCGTAGCAACTGAAATAATATTTTTCAAAGGAATTTCTTTCTCATCGCAAAACTTTTCCAATATATTGAATATGGTTTCGCCTTTTGTATCGGTTCCTAAATTTCTATCAAATAATAGTTCTTCACATATTTTCTCATCTTTAATAAAACTCACGTAAAACAACAACAATGCTTCATTAGTTGGTAAAGTGGACTCATTCAGCTGAATTCAAAATTGACTTGACCTCAGGTGAACGTACAATGATTCTTCAATGTTTTCAGCCATTTCATCAATTCGTCTTTGCACAGAATTATTACTCAAAGGAATTTTTCGGATAATATCTGCGGCCGGTTTATGAAGCACGGTAGTTATTACTTCATTTATTGCTGGCAATATTAACTCTTCTCCTATGTGTAGTGTAAAGGAGGCGTAAGTAATGCTCATCTATTGCGCGCAAAACCACAAATGAATATAAAATAAATATTACATTGTTTATATAGGAATGCTTAAGCACAATTATTATATAGTTGTCCAAAAATATGAATTCTTATTTTTTCTAGAAATACATTTGTAAAAAAGAATCTTTCTCCTTTTCTTATTATCTTATTTTTACCAGAAATACATTTGTAAAAAAAGGATCTTTATCCTTTTTTTATTTTCCACATAAAAGATTTAAGGAGTTCAAAAGCTCAAAACGTGCGTTACATCAGCTACCTACCCGACGTCATTTCGCAAGTGATAAAATAAATTATTCAAGAGCTCAAAGCATTCGCTAAATCAGCTCGAACCTACCTACCCTACACCTTTGCGCAAATGATTATACATATTATGATAGCAAATGCCCACATACTGATTTGGCAATGGCAATAGCAATACGTTTGACAGTTAGTATTCTATAAATTCTATCCTGTCGAGATGCCCCGTTATGAAACGGAGCGACCGATTGACATGATTTTCATTTTTTCTATATTCAATAAAATAGGAACAGATATATGAACTACGCGGAGAGAAATATAGAACCGAGTCTGTTCATTTTGTTAATTTATATTAGTTGATGTTCACAAGTTTTTGTTGAGAGTCGAGAGCTCATGTAGTCGTTGTCTAAGAGGCCTCCTAGCTAAATAAAATTACAAATAACCCCCCAGGCCTCTACACAACGCCCCCATTTTCTTTCTGGGTCTCTTACCGCCCCTCTTGATACTTGCAGCGCCCACAAAGGGGCGTTATCGCCCATTTTGGATGGTCGAAAATTCTGATATTAGTTATATGGGGGGTAAGTCATGTTTTCGCTCAAATTTATTTATTTTTGGCATAAAGTTACACTATTATGAGCAAACACGCTAGCTCTTTTTCATTGAGATAACTCTCATATTGGCCGATATATGCGGAACAAAGTCACCTGGAAGTTCGAAATTCTTTATATTAGTATATCGGGACTAAGGGAAGTATTTGTCAACCCATTTTTGACATACAGACGCACCATTGTCAGAGAAAGATTATCACTGATTTTTAATTTTATATCTCACACATTGACCAACATTTTCGATCAAAAGTCAACTGTAGGTACCGAAGTCCAAATATTCGGTACCTAAGGGCTTGAACAGTTTTTATGTAATTTAAACAATTTTCGGTCATAAGATGGCATACACTAAGTACACTATTCGTGCAAAGTTTAATTCCGGTACATTAATTGCTTCTTGATTTACGTACTGGAAACTGAACGAATCAAATGGATTAAAAATTGTGCTATATGGGAAGTAAGCGTGGTTATTGTCCGATTTCGCTCATTTTCACAACGTGACATAAGAATATAAAAAAAATACCAAGTACCAAATTTTGTCGAAAACTGATCTTTCAGGTCCCGAGATATGGGACTTCACCCAAATGTGAAACCCATTGTCCAATGTTCACCCCGGCTCTCATAAATGAAATTATCTTTCTCACCATCTCGGTGGCAATGAATTTTGCTCTCTGACGCATTTTTTAAAAAAAAAGTTATTGATTTATCCGCTTTTAGTCTCGGTGAACACTGATTTTTAAACACATTGACCAACATTTCGTCAACTGTAGGTACCGAAGTCCAAATATTCGTCTCTGACGCATTAATTTACGTCAAATATTGATTTATCCAATTTTCACAAGCGCTTTTAGTAGTTTTGTCCAATGTTCAACAGTACCGTTATGGTGGAGTTTTGAACAGTAAACCCTTTTCATCCACTGATTTCGTCCACTTTCACACTATAGATAGGAGTTCTTGTATTATTTGATGATAGTACAACCAAAACAATGGCCCTCAGTCTCCGGCAAATCGAGGGTGCTAAGAATCCCCGGAGGTAAAACAAAACAAACTTTAAACATCAGAACATGGTACACAAGAAGTTTATACGAGCCTGGAAAACTAGCTAATACGATTTTAGAAATAGAAAAATTAGACATCGATTTACTTGGCATAAGTGAAACATGGTGGCCAGATTGTGGAGAATTTATTTCCCAAAATACAAAGTTCTTTTTCTCTGGCAACCAAACTAAAAATCACCGCAATGTTGTAGGCATTATAGTTAAAGAAAATATTGCAAAATCTGTCATCGGATTCGATCCGAAATCTGATAGATCAATGATGCTAAAGTTATTTGCAAAACCACTGAATATTAATATATTCAAAAACTCCCTTGGAATAAAAAAGAAAGAAAATAATAAAAATAATTGGATGACAGATGACATATTAAAACTAATAAGTAAACGCCGGGAATATAAAAATGAAAACACTGACATGTATAGACAACTGAAAAGAAAAAAAGGAAGATGATCCGTAATGCAAAAACAAATTGGATAAACAATGAATGCCAAGAAATTGAAAGACTACAATTTTTACATGATACCTTCCATTTACACAAAAAATTGAAAGAAGTCGCAGGTATTCATCGTAAAAATCCGCCCTCAATCCTCATAAATGAAAACAATGAGGTGGTATTTGATTTAAATAAAAAGAAAAGAATATGGAAAAAATATATTGAAAACGTTTTTTCGGATGACAGTAGATTGAACCAGAATCTTCATCTTCATCACAGACCAACTGGCAATTATATTACGAAAGGCGAAATAGAGAGAGCTATACAATCCATGAAAAATTACAAAGCAACAGGTCCGGATGAGGTTCCAGCTGAAAGTTTAAAGTTAATTAATGACAAAAATATGACTCTTTTACTAAAGCTTTTTAACCAAGTTTATGACAATGGCCAATATCCAAAAGACTGATTAAAATCAACATTCATACCACTACCTAAGAAAAATAATGCGAGACATTTTAGTGAGTACAGACTAATTAGTCTAATGTCACACGCTCTTAAGATATTTCTAAAAGACATTCACGCCCGAATATATAAGAAATGTGAAGAGTCAATGGGTAAGACGCAATTTGGCTTCAGAGAAGGTCTTGGAACACGCGAGGCATTGTTCTGTATACAAGTCTTGGTTCAAAACTGTAAAGATGTCCAAAAAGATGTATTTTTATGCTTTATTGATTATGAGAAAGCTTTCGACACCATTAAACACGATAAACTTATGGAAATTCTTCATTCTATTGGAATAGATGACAAAGAGATTCGTTGCATAAGAAATCTGTATTGGCAACAAACTGCCCATGTAAGCATCAATGGTGATATAACCGAAGAAATATCTATTTCACGAGGTGTAAGACAAGGATGCATTCTGTCACCCTTGTTATTTAACATATATTCGGAAGTAATATTTCAAGAATCGGTAACCAGTATTGATCAAGGTGTGAAAGTTAATGGTATTTTCATAAATAATATACGCTATGCAGATGACACTACACTTATAGCCGATAGCTTGATGGGATTACAAGAACTTGTAAGCCGAGTTAACTTACGTAGTGACGAATATGGCCTACGCATTAACATAAACAAGACGAAGTACATGATTATTAGTAGGAAAAACATATACAATGACACACACCTCATGATTAATAACAGTCCAATCGAAAGAGTTAAAAATTTCAAGTACCTTGGTTGTCAGATCAATAAAAATTGGGATTGTTCAAAAGAAATAAAATGTCGAATCGAATTTGCGCGAACGACTTTTCTCAAATACAAAAACTTATTATGTAGCCATGACCTCAACATCACAACTAAAATACGTTTTTTAAAATGTTATGTTTGGTCAGTGCTTCTCTATGCGATGGAAACTTGGACTCTAAAAATCACAGATATGAACAAGCTAGAGTCCTTCGAGCTATGGCTTATTAGAAGAATCCTAAAAATCCCATGGACAGATTGAGTTACAAACAGTGAAGTTTTGAGAAGAGTGAACCGCAATAGAGAGTTGTTAAGGACTATAAAACAAAGAAAAGCAGCCTACCTAGGACATATTATGAGGCATTCTAAGTATGAGCTTCTACAAATAATTATCCAAGGAAAAATTGAAGGAAAACGGGGTATTGGCCGTAAACAACTTTCGTGGCTTCGAAACATTCGACAATGGACAGGAATCCAGAACATTGGCAACCTTATAGATGTGACGAGAGATATATGCTGCGATAATTCAAAATCTGTGATATTTTTTATTTTTTTTTTCTTTCAATACACAATATATAGTATATATTTAACATGTAAATACATTATTATATTAATATTAAGCTTATTAATATTGTACATAGTACTAAATGTTATATGATCACAAATATTCGAATACGAATTGGCAAATAAAGAAGAAGAAGCTTAAGCGGTTTAGGAGATATGCACATTAAACTTATTAGAGGGCGGGGCCACGCCTTCTTTTTGAAATTTTTTTCTCGTAGGTGCCCTTTCCTACTGCAATCCCCTATGACAAATATGAGTTTTATATCTTAATAGATATTTACACTTTATAAGTTTTCGGTTAATGGCGATTTGTGGGCGTGGCAGTGGTCCGATCACGCCCATCTTGGAACTATAAGTTTTTTTGTACTAATAAATCTGGTTACCAAGTTTCATCAACATATCTCAATTTTTACTCAAGTTATAGCTTGCACGGACGGACGGACAGACAGACAGTCAACCGGATTTCAACTATTCTCGTCACCCTAATCATTTATATATATATATATATATATATATATATAACCCTATATCTATCTCGATTAGTTTACGTGCAACCGTTAGTTGAACAAGACTAGAATACTCTGTAGCAACTGGTTGCAAGTGTATAAAAATCACGTCAGTTCAATGGTATAAAATTAAATGAATTATTAACGAAAAACGAAATAACACACTTCGGGCCGATTCGGTAAAAAATAAAAATAATAAAACATAAAACATACTCTTAGGTAAGATTTAACTCCAAAAATATAAATAAATATATTAGTGTTCCACTGTACACACTGGTAGTTTTACGCACAAAAAAAGAAGTACATAGGCACGAAATTTGTGTATATATTCATGAATAAAGCCACTCAACTATATGCAACAAATAGCTCAAACAATTGCAAACAATCTTCACACTCCATATTACACAAGCAAGTCATGCGACAACAAATAGCTCAAACAATTGCAAACAATCTTCACACTCCATATTACACAAGCAAGTCATGCGATTGGAAGAAAATAATATTATTTAGTGAAAACAAGTTTGAGTGAATTTAGGTGTGATTCATGAATTTGAGAGTATAATCATAAGCCAAATTATTCACTGGAAATCTCTGGTTCCTTACATTGAATTGTGCATTGACTTTTAGTATAAACATTATTATTTCAGTGCCGAGTCATTTGTTTTTCATTACACTACTTGCAACCAGCTCCTATATTTCTGCGAAAACATCCCAACAGGAACTAGCTGGAGATGAGATTATAATGCTCCTTAACTGGGAGTATACGGGCCTCACTATGTAGATGTTCAATAGGAGACATCAAGAGGCATTCTATCGTGGTCCGGAGTGCAGTATTCTGAAGCTTCTTACTCTGCGTTCCACTGTATACAAGGCGACCATATTAGTGCGGCGTAGTTGAGGACCGGCCGGCCGATTGACTTGTAAGTTGCCAACAACGTGACACGAAGAATCACTGATTTTCGCGATTTTTTTAAATGTCGAAATTAACTAATCCGTCGGTTTTTTATAAATAAATACATTCAAGACGAATACGAAATAATTTTTTTATGTTTATTTATTGAGTGTATATTCTTATATACATATATAAAAATGAATCGCAAAATGTGTTGCTAAGCGCATAGCTGAACAACGCCTGGACCAATTTGGTCAATTCTGTTTTCTAAATGTTCGTTGAGGCTCAAGGATGGTTTTTACGGAATGAAAATTTCGAATAATTGCCGGAAAACTCCTAAAATCAGCCTTTTTCTTTTTCCCATACAAACGAATGAATGTTTGTTTGTTAGTAACGCTAAGAGAACGGCTGCACCAATCTTGATGAAATTTTCAGAGGTGGTTCGTTGTAGATCGGGAAAGGTTTAGAAATAAAAATACCTTTTACTTTTTGTGAGGAAAAGTCGGAAAATTGGACAATTCCAAAAAGTAACTTTTTTCCATACAATTTTTTTTTAAATTCTTGTTTGTTTTGTTTTTCAATATTTTGATTTGTAAATTATTTGAACCATTCAATTTCGGTCGCTTGCTGTCTTATTGCGGCTATTCAAAAGAAAAATTATTGAAATTCAATGAAAACTTTATGTGTGTTTCACACAAAGTGATCAATTGCAGATTGAAATATGTTAAGAGGCACGAAGGGGTCGCCATAATTTCGCCTAATAATATGGCTTTTTTGCCATCAACGTATGGCAGCCCAAGGCAAGGCAAGACAAGAAGTACTCCCAGGATACGATGACATACATACGTGCGGAATTATGGATCGCAGTCAATCAGCAAGCGATCGCCACAATGTCACAGCACGACTTTTCAAACAACAGTTACGAAGCTTGATGAACTTTATCTTGAAGCAACGTATATGTCGTGCTGTTAGATGCTGATGTTGAGTGGCAAAAGAGAGGTTTGTCGCACGTACACATTCTTCTTTGGATGGTGGATGATGATTACACCAGATCAAATTGATGAACCCATTGTTGCGGATATTCCTGATGCAGAGAAAAATCCAGTATTTACGAAGTGGTGAAAATCAATATGGTTCATGGACCTTGCGGACACCACAATCCCACTTCGGTTTGTATGTCTGACAATAAATGCACGAAGCACTATACACGTGCTTTTCTTTCGGAACCACAAACTAGAAATGATGGATATCCACTCTATCGGCATCGCTCACCAGATAACAATGGCAGAACATTCAACATTCAATTTAGAAAAGTGAATATCGAAGTTGACAACACATGGGTCGTATTATATTCACAATTATTGTCTAATTCACATTCAAAACTCATATCAATGGTGAGTATTGTAGTTTGGTGAAATCGATAAAATACGTTTGTAATTACGTCACCAAAAGAAGCAACATGACGGTTATTGGCCTTGAATGAGATAAGATCAGGAAGTATCAAATAGTTCGATCGTGAACTGCAATAAAGCGCTTTGTAGGATATTTACTTTTTTAATTCATGAACGTTTTCTGACTGTTTTGAGTCTTTCAGATATGCCTTGATATTAGACATGTAATGCATCGTCAAAGAAATGGTTACTCTGAAAGCAAGGTCAAGCAGAAGATGGATATCTAGGTGTGTTCTCAACTAATGCCTTAGGACGAATTTACACCATCCACCCGAAAAAAGTTCGATTGCTATTGATTAATGTACGCGGTTCTACTTCATTTGAGTCATTGCGTACTGCGAATTGCACGATGTGTGCAAGTTTTGGAGAAGTAAGCCAGCAATTACAATTGCTAGAGCATGTTAATCACTGGAATGCAAATGAAGTTCGCACACTTTTCGTGATAATCATTTCGACATATCACCCTTCAAATCCGCCTCCATTATGGGATACGAACAAAAATGACATTTCCGAAGACATTTTACACCGTATTCGCTAAGAATTGGAAATGGGAAAATTTTGGTTGATACTTCCAGTGGTTTGATATCCATTCCACCTGCCGTTTGTCAATTTACTTCAACGAAAGATAAACTCATCATGAATGCTTATACCAACATTGGCTAAATTATCGTAACTATGATTGCTTGAGAGCTCGCGCAATTTTAGCTACCAAAATACCGATGGTAATGACTTAAACTGGAAGATTCAAAGTCAAATGCCGGGAGGTTTGAGCTCATACAAAACGATTGATCCTCTTGACAACGAAGACGAATCCGTGAATTATCCAGTGGAATTTCTAAAATCTTTAGAGAGGCATGGTATATCGCCGCATAATTTGCGTCTCAGAGTTAGGTCTGTCATTATTTGTAATGGAACCCGACTGATTGTGAAGAAGCTATCGAATACAAGGGGCCGAATGCTTGATTCCACGAATTCCTTTGAGCTCCAACGATTTGCCATTTCAGTTCACAAGGATAGGCGCTAGAAGAGTGTGGCATAAATCTGGAAATGCCATGTTTCTCACACGGCTAGTTATACTTGACATGTTCACATACGCACCGGAACTGAAAGCAAAAAATGTCGTTTTTAAAGCTGCCCTACATTGAAAAAAAAATGTAGGAAAAGCGCAAATTAATGATTTTTAACACAATATCAATTCAATTTTCTTTTTATTTCAAAACACATAATTTCAAAGGACAACCCCTGCGGGGGCAGCTAGTAGTTAAATAAATTGTTAAAATGACACGTAAAACAAGGTCCTGTACGATGTCCACGATTGTGGCCGTAATTTTGATCTAAAACAAATTTTTCCAAAATATTATTAATCTGTAGGAAAGTCGCTATCGCGCTATGGAAGCTTTCTTTTTTTTTTAAATTGGACAAAATGACGGTTTGAACAAAAACTATCGAATTTGGCCTATTTTTTATGTTTTTTGAACAAAAAATTAGAACATTTCACAAAAAATAAGCTTCCACAGAGCGATAGATACTGACGTTAAAAACATTCTCTCCGAATTGGAACTAGATATCTTCAAAACTCTTCCTTTGACAGTGGAAATAGTTTTTAAAAACACAATTCTGAGAAAAATGCGTTTAAAGATTGGAGTCGCTTCCCCACTCTGCTCCCTTTCGACAAGAAACGTTGGAGCTACCGTAGTAATTTGAATTTCGATTTCAAAATTTGAGAGAATTAAACATTTCAGTGTATACGATCCGTTAATGCAACCAAAAAAAAATCGATTTTTAATAAATTTCACACTGAGACGATCTCTTAACTTTGTAAAAACTAACTTTAAAAAGTTGAATATTGAACTTTCTACTGTAAATTGTTCTGACTATTATGGAGGTATTGAATTGAGTCTTAATAAAACTATTATGAAATTATTTGAGAAGTATGTTCCTATAGTAATTGTTAATAAAAGTAAAATTACAAAACCGTAGTTCTTAACAATTTGGATATTATATATGTACATACACTGACTTTAGCAAAGCTTTCGATAAAGTAAATAAAGCTTTCAACCAAGATTTCTTCAATGGGTATCTTCTTAATAGAACACAAGGAGTGATATTTGAGGAAACTCTTTTAGATTCAATTAATGTCTCTTCAGATGTTCCGCAAGGTAGTCTTCTTGGCCCGACTCTGTTCTGGTTACTTAAACACGATATCTTTTCTGCCATAGATTTTTCAAATATTTTATTATATGCCGACGACGTAAAGCTTTGTAAATCATGTACATCAATTGATGATAGGTGTTTGTTGCAAACAGACTTAAGTAATTTGTTTCTTTGGTGTGTAGAATTGATTTGCCATTAAATCTCAAGAAGGAAGGTGATTTTCTAGATCTGGGTTCCCCTCTGTTTGAGTAATAAAATACAATTTGCTATAGCACGTTTTTAACCTTGTTAATTTGGGAGTTACTATACACCCTAAGTTTAATTTAATTCTTCATATTGATACCATTGTCTTTAAAGCAAAAGATATTCTCAGTTTTCTTAAACCTTAGTCAAAATAATTTAGAGATCCAACATTTTAATGCTCATTCCTGCATATTTGATTTATCTCTTCTTCTTAATTGGCGTAGAAACCGCTTAAGCGATTATAGCCGAGTTAACAACAGCGCGCCAGTCGTTTCTTCTTTTCGCTACGTGGCGCCAATTGGATATTCCAAGCGAAGCCAGGTCCTTCTCCACTTGGTCCTTCCAACGGAGTGGAGGTCTTCCTCTTCCTCTGCTTCCCCCGGCGGGTACTGCGTCGAATATTTTCAGAGCTGGAGTGTTTTCGTCCATCCAGACAACATGACCTAGCCAGCGTAGCCGCTGTCTTTTAATTCGCTGAACTATGTCGATGTCGTCGTATATCTCGTACAGCTCATCGTTCCATCGAATGCGGTATTCGCCGTGGCTAACGCGCAAAGGACCATAAATCTTTCGCAGAACTTTTCTCTCGAAAACTCGCAATGTCGACTCATCCGTTGTTGACATCGTCCAAGACTCTGCACCATACAGCAGGACGGGAATTATGAGTAACTTATAGAGTTTAGTTTTTGTTTGTCGAGAGAGGACTTTGCTTCTCAATTGCCTACTCAGTCCGAAGTAGCACCTGTTGGCAAGAGTTATCCTGCGTTGGATTTCTAGGCTGACATTGTTGGTGGTGTTTACGCTGGTTCCAAGATAGACGAAATTATCTACGACTTCAAAGTTATGACTGTCAACAGTGACGTGAGAGCCAAGTCGCGAATGCGACGACTGTTTGTTTGATGACAGGAGATATTTCGTCTTGCCCTCGTTGACTGCCAGACCCATTTTCTGTGCTTCCTTGTCCAGCCTGGAGAAAGCAGAACTAACGGCGCGGGTGTTGAGGCCGATGATATCAATATCATCGGCATACGCCAACAGCTGTACACTCTTATAGAAGATGGTACCTTCTCTATTTAGTTCTGCGGCTCGAACTATTTTCTCCAAAAGCAGGTTGAAAAAGTCGCACGATAGGGAATCGCCTTGTCTGAAACCTCGTTTGGTATCGAACGGCTCGGAGAGGTCCTTCCCGATCCTGACGGAGCTTTTGGTGTTACTCAACGTCAGTCTACACAGCCGTATTAGTTTTGCGGGGATACCAAATTCAGACATCGCGGCATAAAGGCAGCTCCTTTTCGTGCTGTCGAAAGCAGCTTTGAAATCGACGAAGAGGTGGTGTGTGTCGATTCTCCTTTCACGGGTCTTTTCCAAGATTTGGCGCATGATGAATATCTGGTCGGTTGTTGATTTGCCAGGTCTAAAGCCACACTGATAAGGTCCAATCAGTTTGTTGACGGTGGGCTTTAATCTTTCACACAATACGCTCGATAGAACCTTATATGCGATGTTGAGGAGGCTAATCCCACGGTAGTTGGCGCAGATTGTGGGGTCTCCTTTTTTATGGATTGGGCATAACACACTTAAATTCCAATCGTTGGGCATGCTTTCGTCCGACCATATTTTACAAAGAAGCTGATGCATGCTCCTTATCAGTTCTTCGCCGCCGTGTTTGAATAGCTCGGCCGGCAATCCGTCGGCCCCTGCCGCTTTGTTGTTCTTCAGGCGGGCAATTGCTATTCGAACTTCTTCATGGTCGGGTAATGGAACGTCTGCTCCATCGTCATCGATTGGGGAATCGGGTTCTCCTTCTCCTGGTGTTGTGCGTTCACTGCCATTCAGCAGGCTGGAGAAGTGTTCCCTCCATAATTTAAGTATGCTCTGGGCATCAGTGACTAGATCACCTTTGGGGGTTCTACAGGAATACGCTCCGGTCTTGAAACCTTCCGTAAGCCGCCGCATTTTTTCGTAGAATTTTCGAGCATTATTCCTGTCGGCCAGCTTATCAAGCTCTTCGTACTCACGCATTTCAGCCTCTTTCTTCTTCTGTCTACAAATGCGTCTCGCTTCCCTCTTCAACTCTCGGTATCTATCCCATCCCGCACGTGTAGTGGTCGATCGTAACGTTGCGAGCTAGGCAGCCTGTTTTCTCTCCGCTGCGACACGGCACTCCTCGTCGTACCAGCTGTTCTTTTGCACTTTCCGAAAACCAATGGTTTCGGTTGCAGCTGTACGTAAGGAGTTTGAAATGCCGTCCCACAGTTCCCTTATACCGAGTTGTTGATGAGTGCTCTCAGAGAGCAGGAGTGCAAGCCGAGTAGAAAATCGTTCGGCTGTCTGTTGTGATTGCAGCTTCTCGACGTCGAACCTTCCTTGTGTTTGGTGGCGCGCGTTTTTTGCTGCACAGAGGCGAGTGCGAATCTTAGCTGCAACATGATAGTGGTCCGAGTCGATGTTAGGACCTCGGAGCGCACGCACATCTAAAACACTGGAGACGTGTCTTCCGTCTATCACAACATGATCGATCTGGTTGGTAGTTTTTCGATCCGGAGACAGCCAGGTAGCTTGATGAATCTTCTTATGCTGGAATCTAGTACGGCGAAGTCAATCAGCCTCAACCCATTTGGGGATGTTTCGTCGTGGAGGCTGAATTTACCGACCGTAGTGCCAAATATACCTTCTCTGCCCACCCTGGCGTTAAAGTCGCCAAGCACGATTTTGACATCGTGGCGGGGGCAGCTCTCATAAGTGCGCTCCAAGCGCTCATAGAAGACATCTTTGGTCACATCGTCCTTCTCTTCCGTCGGGGCGTGGGCGCAAATTAGCGATATGTTGAAGAACCTCGCTTTGATGCGGATTGTGGCTAGACGTTCATTCACCGCAGTGAATGATAGTACTCGGCGACGGAGTCTCTCTCCCACCAGGAATCCTACACCAAACTTGCGCTCCTTTATATGGCCACTGTAGTAAATGTCACAAGGACCTACTCGTCTCTGTCCTTGTCCCGTCCATCGCATTTCTTGGACGGCGGTGATGTCAGCCTTTGTCTTTACGAGGACATCAACCAGCTGGGCAGCGGCACCTTCCCAATTAAGGGACCGGACATTCCAGGTGCATGCCCTCAATTCGTAGTCCTTATTTCGTTTGCCATGGTCGTCATCAAAAGGGGGGTCTCTCATCCGAGGCTGGTTGTAGCTCTTCACTGGGGGTGTTTTTTACGTGGCGGGTCCCAAACCCAGCGCACAACCCTTGTAGGGAATGTTTCGCCTTCTCACTTTAGCTCGCCTTCGAACGGATGTTCTTAGGCTACCCAGAGGATACTTGGTCAAAGACCGGAAGTAGTGAGCTGCTTGAGCCATGTGTAAAAGAACCGTTTCTGGCCACTCCCAAGTGAATGGCGATCAGAGAACTTTCCTCACTTGCGTGAACTTCTACACATGACTCCATCCTCCATTAGATTTATCTCACTTTTCTAAATATATGTACATATAAAATATATTTACATAGCTGTTGAATTTTTTTCTCTGTAACTGAGCAATTTTAGATTTCGTCGTTTTAACTCTGTTTTGTCTTTCAAGATCCCGCACGTATGCGGATGGGCCTCACGCGTCGATTGGGCGGGAGAAGGGTAATCGTTCAGTTAAAGTAGCCAGAGGCATATAAATTCCCTCTTTTCTGGAGTTTCATTGAAAGGTGGTGTATGCTCTGTGGCAAGTTCATCAGCTTGATATTTACCAGGAATGTCGCTATGATGGTGGAACTCATTGCAGCTTTAATGTTAGATGCACTAAGATATCAAGGCATTCATAAGAAACTTTCCAAGCCTCTTTGCTATCTGTATATGTGACCTGGTCTACGGAAAGGGGGCTTAGGTGTCAAAAAAAAGGAGAACAATTAATGAGATAACGAGAAACTGACGATTATTTTTAACAGCTTTTCCCAGAAAACTAGTTTTCGCACGTTAGCTCCCTTTTCGTAGACCAGGTCACATATACTTATAAATATATTTCTTGTTGTGAGCACATTCCTTGACCTGCCTTTTTTATATAATCTAATATTCCTTTGAACTACATAGCTCTGATCTGGTAGATGGAAGGAGATGTTGGTACCTAATTTTGATTAAACTCAATTATCCAGCTTGGACATATCCGTATAGATCCCTATCCCTGTCCACCACTCCCTTTTTCCACTCTTCTGTGGAAGGGAAGGGGACCAAATTTAAGTTTAATTCGATAGGATTACAAAAATGTGTGGTATTGCGTAGGTAGGGAATGGAACAAGTCTGCTGGCAGCAGATGTAAAATGAGGTTTAATGTCTGACTAGGCGTTGTTAGCAGATCTTTATGTGCTTCCAAAATACTAATATTTTTTCAGCCTCACCATCTTTTTGTAAAATCCTAACCTTAGCGCCTACGTTTAGTTTTCATCAGAATTGTATATCTAAAATTAGTCCTAAGTAGCTGACCATATCTATCTATTAATGGCCTAATAAACAATCCGATTAATATCGTTTACTTTTGTTTAGTTTTCACCGTAGACCACCCGCTTATTTTTTGGGCCTAACAACATTTTTCTCCTTGTCAAAATTCAAGAAAACGAAGATAACACGCCTTCTCGTGGTGTACCTCTCACGAGAACTTCAGAGATGCCCAAATCTTTAAGCGCATTCAGTATGGTCTTAGACTGGATGTTATTGAAAGCACTTCCTTTGTCAACCTCTTAAACCACTCAGCTTTTAGTGCCGTTTCTGTGGATGTTTCTTTGAAATAGGCCTGCTGCGAAACTGACAGTTTTTATGGGTTTAATTTGTTTCTTATGTGTACTTCTAAGCCAAAGGCTCCTGCGTTTTTAAGAAGAATGAGGAAAGACGAATTGGTCTGAAATCTGAAGAACTTGTATGTATGTGAAGCTTAGTCCGCCTTGGTATATGTACATATTTATTATTTTGATCTTCCTCCATAACCGGGGAATGAAGTTTGAATGCAGAATGGTTGCTAATCAGACTTTTATATAACTCTAGTATTGTTTTAATTGAGCCAGAAATAAACCGTCAGGTCTCGGTTATTTGAAAGGCTTGTAGCTGTTATGTACTCACCCGTATAGTTTTCAGAGCTGTCTGGAAACTGAGTATTTATTAAGAAACTATCCACTGGTTAACGTCAAGTTGTGGTATGGCTCCTGAAAGTACTAAATATTATAGCACAGCCAGTGAAAAACGTAGAATCGTGGCTCATGTCAGCTGCCACGACCTATCTTATGGGCGCGCAATGTAACTGCACAGTGAAAAACGCTACTCCCTTCTCTCTTTGACGTGGGATGACGTGAGAATTCACGACATTTGGATTTTTGCCGTGGAAACGTGTCAGCTGATTGCTCTCTCACAACGCAAGGTTGCCAATATCTGTACACTGTAGTAATTATCAACTTTTATACTTCAATCTGTTCAATATGTTTGAATTATTTATAAATATGTAAGCTACTTTTAATAGTTTGTTTTCAGTTTTGAAATTTTATATTGTAAAAAATTGTAATTGAAAACAAAGATGTGCTCAAAACTATATATGCGTATTGGGCAATGTTGTTCAAATGTAAACAAACAAAGATGCCTGATTTCTGCGTTTTTACCACGTTTTTCACTGTGCACACATTTTGCCGATGAGGAAGGAAAAGGAAGGAAGGCAGTAGCGTTTTTCACTGGTTCTGCTATTATGCATTGACTGTGCTGGGTGCCGAGACGCACCCAGCTTACTGCTGTGCTGTCCTGGTTGCCTTAGCAATGTAACACTCACTTTTCTTTACACTTTTATTTCTTGGCTTTCGACGTTTTTCAAGGACCCCCTAGGATCATTGGTACCATCATAGCTACCCTACCTTGGCTATACCTTTATAAAGTTCGATAATTTTGATTTGATCTAGAAGGAGGCCGGCATCCGTGTTTGACGGTGCACCTCCAGTGCCACGTTTGAAAAGTATTTCGTGGGTGCCACATCCATTATCCTCACTCGTTTGGTTGACGGCTTAGCCTCTCGAGCTGACATTTGCCTCTTAGCTGCCTCTTCTAGTGGTTCAAGCTTAAAATTGGATAAAACCGCTTTCGCGTAGCCATTTCTGCAGCTCCCTTGTAAGCTCTTCATTCTCTGGAGGTTGCAGTTATACACTTCCTGAAATTCTTATGTTAGAGTGAGAAAATGGGCGGACTAGAACTACAACAACGCCTAGTTCCTATGTAAGACAATTTTAAATTCCATTCTGTTTAATACTTTATGACCAAAAACCGTTAAAATTAGACTAAAACTGTCAAGCCCCCGGATACCGTGTTTGTGGACCCCAGATCATATTTTGAACATTTTATCGAAAATATCGGCCACCCTATGAAATATGTAAAAAATTAGTTGAATTGGATGAAGGTTTCTCTCAGTCGCTAAATATCTAATATAAAGATTTTCGAACATCCCGTTTACCTTATCCCTGGTCGAGACCAACGGTCTGATACACTTAGTCGAGACCAATGGTGCTTGGCTAGGCCTAGGCTTTTTTTTTTATAGTAGGAGGAAGCATCGAAAGCCGGAGTGCGGGACTTTAATCCGCTAAACCTAACCTACTCCCACCTTATGTCTCTCCCACGGGACCACTTGACAAAGTATTACTTCATGGGAGAGAAGAAGACGTTTAAGTCTCCTCTATTGCACGGACTGACTGACGCCTAATCTGTTCTAAATGTCTCAATTTTGTCATAATTAGATTTGCCGCTTCGCTGACAGCATTCCACTTTACAGAGGACTCGCACATAAGTGCTGTCAAATTTTCCACCGTGATACTACCTCCAGTGGTGGTTTTCAGCTTTTCCCTTATACTAGAAAACCGAGGGCAATAAAAGAACACGTGTTCAGAGTCTTCTATACACTCTTTACACGTCGGACAGTATTGACTACAGTCATGACGATATTTGAATAGATAGCTTCTGAAACAACCATGCCCACTGAGTATTTGGGTAAGGTGGATATCCAGGTCTCCATGTTGCCTACCTATCCACGAGTGTATGTCCGAAATCAGTCGTTAGGTCCAACGTCCTTTGCATGAAGTTTGCCACCGCTGCTGCCACATTGCAATGCTTTTTATTCTCTCTTCTCTTTTTGCTTTGGTAGACGTCTCTGATAAGTTATATATTCGCGCGAATTCGTCTCCCTGGATGTCAATCGGTACCATACTGGCTAATACCTCAGCAGCGTCATTTGAAATGGTTCGGAAAGCACTTATCACTCGTATTGCTGAAAGCCTATGCACTGTGTTAATTGGTCTAGCATATGATTTTGTTTCTAGCGCCTGTATCCATATTGGAGCCGCATACAGGATCACTGAACTTATTACCTTAGCTATTAAACATCGTCGGCTGGAACGCATACAGCCTTTATTTGCTATCATTCTAGATAACGCATTATATATTTTATTAGCTTTACTTGTCGCACTTTCTAAGTGTTCTTTGAACTTGAGTCTTGAGTCCACTATTACCCAAAGATACTTCAACTGCGGTTGTGAAGTAATCTCACATTCTCCTATGGTCAGCGATATTTTCTCCTCAATTTTCCTTGAGCTTATGAGCAGGACTTCTGTTTTCTGCTCAGCCAGCTCTAGACTCTTGGTAGTAAACCATCGGCGCAGACCATTTATGCTGTCCTTGCATTTGATCTGGAGGTCATCCAGATGTTTAGCTACAGCTACCACTACAAGGTCATCCGCATAAGCGATTGTTTTCACATTTTGTGGTTGCGGTATTCTTAGCACTCCGTCGTACATCAGGTTCCATAGCAGCGGGCCTAAAACCGAGCCTTGCGGTACTCCACTGGAGATAGTGTAGCTCTGAGTGCCCTCGTCCGTCTCGTATAGCAATATCCTATTTTGGAAATAACTCATTATAATATTTATCAGATAATGAGGAGCATCTATATCGTGTAGAGCTTTTATTATATTTGCCCATTTTGCGGAGTTGAACGCATTCTTCACATCCAGGGTTATTAGCGCGCAGTATTTTTTCCTGCCACCTTTCCATCTTTTTCCACTTATTGCACATTTTGCAGTATCAACTACTTCTCTTAATGCGTCAATAGTGGACTTCTTTTTAATAAAGCCGTATTGTCTCTCTGATAATCCGCCGGCTTTTTTGATTTTTAACTCCAAGCGGTTTCTTACAATGCTTTCGTACACTTTCCCAATTGTGTCGAGCATGCAAAGAGGTCGATAAGATGAAGGTTCTTCTGGTGGCTTTTTTGGCTTTGGGAGTAGAACCAGACGCTGTATCTTCCACGGATCAGGGAATACCTCTTCTAATATACACGCATTGTACATATTAACAAATAGGCTGGGCCTTAGAGTTATGGCTTCTTTAAGGGCTCTATTTGGTATACCATCTATTCCGGGCGCTTTAGAGTTTTTGATTTTTTTCGCAATAGCCAATAATTCGTCTTCTGTGACTAATAGGGGTGGCTCCGTAGCTTCGTTTCGTTTAATATAGGAAATTGAGGCATGTGTTGGGAATAACGCTTCGACAACATTTTTCATAAAGGATGCGTTCTTAGGTTGCTGAGACTTATTTTTAAACTTCGACATACAAATTTTGTATGCCGTTCCCCAGGGGTCTATGTTCGCTTCTTCACAGAGCTTTTCGAAACAGGATCTCTTACTACGGATAATGGCTGACTTCAGGAGCTTTTTTTGATATTTAAATGATTCTCTGAGTCTGATTTCGTTATCACCTCCCTGGTTACGCTGTAGGCGGCGTCTAGCTGAGTGACAGAGCTTCCTCAGCCTTGCGATTTCGTCGTTCCACCAGTACACCGGCTTCCTATTTATATTGTGTCTCGTCCTGCGCATAGTTGCATCGCATGCTGCAACTAGCTCCTTTTGCACAGCGGATACTAAGTGGGCGGCATCTTCGCCTGATGCCTTTGCCGCACTCCAAACGCTTTCAAAAACGTCAATATCAAAGTCTTTTTGCCGCCAACTTCGTTTTCGAGAAGTATTTCTACGACAGAGTTCCGTTTCCTGTGAGAACGAAACTTCGGCAATTATAGCCATATGGTCGCTATTTGTATACAAGTCTGACACCTTCCATTTAGTATGCCTGCTAAGCGCGTCGTTGGCAAACATTAGGTCTATTACTGATCCTTTATTTCCCTTTTGAAAGGTATTTTGTGTGCCACTGTTTAAAATCATAAGGTTTGTTTGACTCAAAAATTCTAGAATGAGGCGACCACGATGGTTTGTAATTCTGCTACCCCAAGCAGTAGACCATGCGTTGAAATCTCCCGCTATTATTATTGGGGATTTGCTTCTGATTTCTAGAGACAACTCCAGGAGAAAATCTTCAAATTCGCTAATTGTTGCACTAGGACGAGCATAGCAGCTTACAAAAAATATTCCTTGTATATTCGCCCGTGTAAAGCCATTATGGGTTTCATTGGAACGAGATGTGAAGGCTTGTCCTTTACAGGCCCATATTGCTGCTTTGCCACTTATATCTTTACACCAAGTGCTTTCCGAACGTTGAGAATATTGTTCCCTTAATATGGCGACATCTATGTTTTCTTCTAGCACCGTCTGTTTTAGAAGGTCTTGTGCTGCAGCGCAATGATTGAAATTAAGTTGCAGTATCTTCATTTTTTCGTTGACTTTAACATATCTGCGTATTTAGGACAGGCCGTACTCAGAACAGAGTGTTCCCCTTTGCAGAGCATACAACTCGGGGAATTCGTGCATGTCTTTGCCATGTGACCTGGGGTTCCGCAACGAGTACAAAAGGATGACCTATCAATGGGGCTGCTACATTTGGGTGCTATATGTCCTAGTTGGAAGCACCTAAAACAACGAGTAATAGGTGAAAATTCCCGGAGACGACAAATAGACCACTCGATCTTTACTTTACCGCACTTAAGTAAAGTTTTGGCATCCTCAGCTCGTAGGCATATAAGATCTATTTGAGTGCCACTTCGAGTTTTCCGCAAATTGTTTATATTTTGCTTCCCCAGGTTTTGGATCCCACACTCCTTTTGTAATGCCTCACAGATTTCTTCAGGGGTGGTTATCTCATCCAAGTCTTTACACATAATGGTAATATTATGAGTTTTTGGCTGTATTACGGCCATCTCACCAATAACTCCTTCTAGGGCACTTTCGAACGTGTCGGCTCTCTTTTCTGCTTGATTTTTTAGTTCAATTAGCAGGTCTCCTTTGAGGGATTTTCTAATGTACCTCACGTTTGAACCCAGTTCTTCAAGGTCTCTGTCGCATTTTATTTTTTTCAAAATATCCGCATACGACGCTCCCTCCTTTTTTGTTAAGATTATAGCGTCTGGTTTCAAACTGATTTTCTTCTCGATCGGTTTCTTCTTTCTTACGACGTTGACCCATTTCTCGCCAGCGCGCTTGTCTCCCACACTGTCTTTGTGCATGCATTCAGTGACCTCACTATATGTTGCTTGCACTTTATGACTCATGTTTTTCGGCTTCTTTGTTGGTGGCAAATATCCCAATACCACGCGAGGTCTCTTTGGGGCATTTTTATCACTTTTGATAGGAGATACCTGCGACGCTTTTCCTACCATAACTCTTTTCGACGGGTGCTCTTGCTTTTCTGCCTTGTCATACAAGCTTGTGATACAGCTTATCAGATCCCGCATAGCTTGGTTAATATGTCTCTGACCAGACATCATGCTTTCGAGCTCTTTGATTTTTTTACCCAGTTTGCAGAAATTACTGGGATTTTCATTATTTCCATTATTTTGGAGCTGCTCAGATTTGCCACCTTTGCCTGCTTGGTCGGGATTTTCGCATATTTTTGCTGATCCAGCAGCGGTGGCCCCTTCAGGTTTGCCTTTTGGAGGCGTTCTCAAAATTTTTGAGTTCCTCCGAAAAGGATTCTCTGGTGTACATCCCAAACTGTTCTCAGAGGCCATAATTCTGCCAGAGAATAGTTGGGAACACCTGTCAGTGGGTACGTTCAGTCTTTGCCCTAATAAACCTTACTTATATTTTGATGGTTGGCAATGCCGTAACCAAAGCAAAACGAAGAAGGAGAAAAAGGCCTAGGCTAGTTTACATACATTTGTATGGAAATACGTGTTGTATTTACACTCATATACATATGTACAATATAGATACATTTTAGAAATTTCTTACCTCTCGATTTGGTTGAAATCAAATTGACTGCCTTGTTCACGCTTGGCGTGGCAATAGCGTTCACAAAATATGTAACATTTTGAGAAAAACTACATACATTTTTTCTTAACCTTTTAAAACGCTCTAGCGGCTAAAGTATTTGACATAGATAAACATACAAACTAATTTGGACATGTAACTAACATGAAAACAGATAAATCAACCGTGCGAAGTGATAGAAACATACCAAAGTTCATATATTTTCATACAAAAGCCAAGCACCATTGGTGCACTAAGGTGTAATATTATAATATCCTTTTTTCGTCCTTTTCGATACGATATCCTTGAATTTTTTTTCTGAATTCTATAGACAATAAAATTCTAGGAAGCTACCTGGAAGCGCAAGTCGTTTGCTATACTCTAATAATATTTAAATAACATTTAAAAACAAAATATGCCTGGCCAGACCAGAGGGTCTCGATGAGGGTTATACCACATATAGCGGCCAATATGTGAAATCATGTAATGCAAATAAGAGAGCGTGTTTTACTAGTAACAAAGTATACCTGTGCTTGAAATGGATAAAATCAGGAGAAAACCTACTCATATATCAGTCAATATGTAAGTCATCTTAACCAAATTTAACTGAAATATGAGAAATTGGTCCATGAGTTACCCAAACTACTATTTCGTTATTTATAAAAGTTTTGAAAATATGTTTTCAAGTATACCTGAGCAATGTCAAAATAATGCAATCAGAACGGCGCTTTATCTGCCCCCAATATAGCCTATATAATGCTTACCGCCTCTCCACCTGACCTTGTATGGTTCAGGTTAACCAAAATGTGTGATATTTTAAGGCGATTAAATGGATAAACTTTTTGAAAAGCTATGTTTTTCACCGCGAAATAATAATGACACCGCGAAATAAACATCATATTCATACTATTCCCATCCTCTGGTTGACGTTTTCCACTTCAACTCAACATATTAATTTTAGCCTCTTCAGTTGAGGTCGAAGCATTTTATACTCTAGAAATTTCCCAAAACAAAAGCCGCGAGCATATTTTCGGGTGTTGTCAAAACTTTATATTAACCAAGTAAGGAGATGCAAAGTTCGAATGTAGACGAACATTTTATACTCTCTCTTGTGTGTTGGCAAAACTTTTATTAAAAACTGTTGCTGTTGAAACTTTAATAGCCTTTCCCCAACCAAATAAAGGAAGTGGTTATACCTACAAACATAAGTTATAAGCATTCGAATATGGAAAGTCTGTACTAGTGCGCTATATTACATGCCGCTTAAGCAGGACGCTAAAATATCTATATATCTATCCGTGTCTTCTATTTTCTTTAAAATATCACACATTATGACCAAACTAAACGGGTAGAGAAATGTCTGGGTTTGTTGCATTAATCTTTATCATTGCTCAGATTTACTCGTAAACATTTTTTCAAGCAATTTTATAAACAATTAACTCACACACTTACCGACATATATGTATATTTAGCATAAGGTTTGCTAGAAAAACACATGCCAGTAAATTTTTTTATAAAATATTATACCATATTTGCGGTATTAAACTATAGTACCAGTATATCCAATATTATACGTTCAGTTAATTTTGCAAAGATGTATTAAATATTGACCGATACAGTAATTATACGATATAGAAAAGTGTGAAAATCTTATACCGATTTTATCTTTTTTGGCATTACTACATATCAATAACACAAAATGATGTTCCGTTAAGGCAGTGGTCCCCAAACTTATTTTGTCTACTGCCCACTTTGAGAAAAAATATTTTTTTAGCGCCCCCATTTTTCACCTATTTAAAAACCACTATAACTTCAAATTAAATTAATTAATTATTGTGACCTATATACATATGTATATTAACGGAGAATTCTAAACGAAACTTTTACTATAACCAGCAACTTGAAACCTGAGGGCAGTAGGTAACTAAACGGCGCTTAGGTCTCAAGTTAACTCTTACAGCCTCCATCTGCCAATAAGAATGATTATTGAAACGCATCTTTATAGTATTAAAACAGAGAATCTTTTATTAAAAATAAAACTAAAATAATCGATTCTTATATAAAAACCAATGTGAAGGATGAATCTGATGCTGTTTAATAAGTTTGTTAATATCAGGTTCCAATTTATTCAAGAACAGTTGCAAGTCGCGACGTTCGGTGACAATTAAACGAGTTCTCTTTTTAGTAAGCAGTGTTGTCACAGCACTAAATCCACGTTCACACAAATATGACGATGGCAATGCTATAAAGAATCATTCTTTTGATTCGATTGACCACAATCCAGGGTACAATTGCGGGATCGGTTTTTGTAGCCAAAATTCTTGGTAACCATTTTTGAATTTGATTTTTATTTCCTCATTTGTTGTCAATTCTATAAGTTCTTCTTCCAGCTGAGGTGACATTGCTGTGTTGACATTTGAAAACGGATCCCACACAGTCTGGTATTTCCAAGTTCAAAATGTCCTGGTATCATTGGAGGTTTTCCAAATGTTGGCAGTAGGCAAACAATTCATCGTTACTGCATGGTACTGATAAATTCGGAAAATTGTGAAACTCACGTCTGCCCAGATTCTATTTGTGTAGAAGCAGTTTGGCTGCGAAAGCAGCAACGACGTTTTTGTTTTAATTAAATTTAGTTTATAGCCTTGTAGTTGGAGACTCATGTCGTTGAACAATTTATACAGGTTCATGTAAGCTATATCATTCTTTGATGTTATGAGCTTGTCTTGCAATTCTGTATCTTTAGTTTCCAAGAACTCTATAACAGAGTCAAACAGGTTGTAGAATCGAGTCAGACAATTGCCTCTTGATAGCAAACGAACTTCAGTATGAAACAACAAACGGTTGAAACCCTCGTCATTAGTAACACAAAGCTGATGAAATAATCTATCATTCAAAGAGCTGTTGCGGATTTTATTGACTGCTTTGATGACATATTGCAGTGATTGAAATAGTTTTTCACTTACATAAGTTTCTAGCAACTAAATGTTGTCTAGGAATAACGCAATGTACACAAGGACATCTGGAATTTTATTTTTTAATTACGCTATGAAGCCTTTATGGCACCCTGTCATAGCCGGAGCGCCATCCGTAGCAACTGAAATAAAATTTTTCAAAGGAATCTCTTTCTCATCGCAAAACTTTTCCACTATATTGAATAGGGTTTCGCCTTTTGTATCGATCTCTAAATTTCTAGCAAATAATAGTTCTTCACATATTTTCTCATCTTTAATAAACCTCACGTGAGACAACAACAATGATTCATTAGTTGGTAAAGTGGACTCATCGAGCTGAATTGATAATTGACTTGTCCTCAGGTGAGCCCACAATGATTCTTCAAAGTTTTCAGCCATTTCATCAATTCGTCTTTGCACAGAATTATTACTCAAAGGAATTTTTCGGATAATATCTGCGGCCGGTTTATGAAGCACAGTAGTTATTATTTCATTTATTGCTGGCAATATTAACTCTTCTCCGATGTTATGTGGTTTGCCTTTTTGAGCAAATAACAAAGAGATATTGTACAAAGCTCGAAGTCCGTCGTCATCTTGGTTAGCAGCCGCCGAAAATAGTTTTGCTACACTTGGCTGAGTATTATGCTTCTTCTCTAGGTCTTGAAAATATGGTACATGATCTTGCAGTCTTGAAGGTTTCATTGCTTCATTCGAAAATGTTTTTAGACATAGAAGACACAAAGGCGACGATGGGTTTGTGGGATTTTCAATGAATCCGAATTTAATATACTCCGCACAGTATTGCCGTCTCTTCTTTTTTACTTCCGACATTGTTTTGCTTTGAGAACTTCGCGAGTAGTGTAAAGGAGGCGTAAGTACTGCTCATCTATCGCGCAAAACCACAAATGAAAATAAAATAAATATTACATTGTTTATATAGGAATCAGAGAGCTGCAACGAGTATGATAAAATCAGAACAAACAGTCGTGCCAAAAACACAATCAAATCAGTTCAGTTCAGCATAGACATCATTGTTAATTAATTCGTGTAGCCGCCAGCGTCAACTGACCTGATGCAACACGAACAATCTGTTCTTCGGCAATTACGATCGTGTAAACGTATGGCTGGTTTCGGTTGCAATCGTATCATGTCAGTTCATAGCGTTGCGACGATTGTTTGAATTGAAATGAAACATTGGGTAAACTAGATATAAGTAAATTTTCTAGTAAATCTATGGGTAAATCTATGAGTACAGCAAACAACAACAATTTTCTTCTGGACTGATTTGAATCATGTGTGGCAAAAAATGTATCAGCTTTGAAAATGTGCGCATGTTACAAATTTTCGAAGTGTTAGCAATGGAAATTCAATCAAGAACGTACATACATTTGTTGTATGTATGTACTCGATGGAATTTCCATTATACATATAACATATGTACATATATACATACATACATGTACATAATCAAAACCTCCAAAGCGCCTGTAATAGATGGTATACCAAATAGAGCCCTTAAAGAAGCCATAACTCTAAGGCCCGGTTTATTTGTTAACATGTACAATGCGTGTATATTAGAAGAGGTATTCCCCAACCCGTGGAAGATACAATGTCTGGTTCTACTGCCAAAGCCGAAAAAGCCACCAGAAGAACCTTCATCTTATCGACCTCTTTGCATGCTCGACACAATTGGGAAAGTGTACGAAAGCATTGTAAGAAACCGCTTGGAGATAGCAATCCAAAAAGCCGGCGGATTATCAGAGAGACAATACGGCTTTATTAAAAAGAAGTCCACTATTGACGCATTAAGAGAAGTAGTTGATACTGCAAAATGTGCAATAAGTGGAAAAAGATGGAAAGGTGGCAGGAAAAAATACTGCGCGCTAATAACCCTGGATGTGAAAAATGCGTTCAACTCCGCAAAATGGGCAAATATAATAAAAGCTCTACACGATATAGATGCTCCTCATTATCTGATAAATATTATAATGAGTTATTTCCAAAATAGGAGATTGCTATTCGAGACATACGAAGGCACTCAGAGCTACACTATCTCCAGTGGAGTTCCGCAAGGCTCGGTTTTAGGCCCGCTGCTATGGAACCTGATGTACGACGGAGTGCTAAGAATACCGCAACCACAAAATGTGAAAACAATCGCTTATGCGGATGACCTCATAGTGGTAGCTGTAGTTAAACATCTGGATGACCTTCGGATCAAATGCAACGACAGCATAAATGGTTTGCGCAGATGGTTCGCTACCATGAGTCTAGAGCTTGCTGAGCAGAAAACAGAAGTCCTGCTCATAAGCTCCAGGAAAATTGAGGAGAAAATATCGCTCACCATAGGAGAATGTGAGATTACTTCACAGCCGCAGTTGAAGTACCTTGGGGTAATAGTGGACTCGCGACTCAAGTTCAAGGAACACTTGGAAAATGCGACGCGTAAAGCAAATAAAATATATAATGCGTTATCTAGAATGATGGCAAATAAAGGCTGTGTGCGTTCCAGCCGACGATGTTTAATAGCTAAGGTAATAAGTTCAGTGATCCTGTATGCGGCTCCAATAAGGATACAGGCGCTAGAAATAAAATCATATGCTAGACCAATTAACACAGTGCATAGGCTTTCAGCAATACGCGTGATAAGTGCTTTCCGAACCATTTCAAATGACGCTGCTGAGGTACTAGCCAGTATGGCACCGATTGACATCCAGGGAGACGAATTCGCGCGAATATGTATATAACTTGTCGGAGATGTCTACCACAGCAAAAAGAGGTGAGAGAATTAAAAGCATTGAAATAAGGCAGCAGCGGTGGCAAACTTCATGCAAAGGACGTTGGACCTACCGACTGATCTCGGACATACATTCGTGGATAGGTAGACAATATGGGGACCTTGACTACCACCTTACCCAAATACTCAGTGGGCATGGTTGCTTCAGAAGCTACCTATTCAAATATCGTCATGACTTTAGTCCATACTGTCCGACGTGTACAGAGTGTATAGAAGACTCTGAACACGTGTTCTTTTATTGCCCTCGGTTTTCAAGTATAAGGAAAAAGTTGAAAACCACCCTGGCAGGTAGTTTCACTGTGGAAAATTTGACTGCACTTATGTGCGAGTCCTCTGTAAAGTGGAAAGCTGTTAGCGGAGCGGCAAATCTAATTATGACAAAATTGAGACATTTAGAACAGATTAGGCGTCAGTCAGTCCGTGCAATAGAGGAGACTTAAACGTCTTCTTCTCTCCCATGAAGTAATACTTTGTCAAGTGGTCCCGTGGGAGAGACATAAGGTGGGAGTAGGTTAGGTTTAGCGGATTAAAGTCCCGCACTCCGGCTTTCAATGCTTCCTCCTACTAGAAAAAAAAAAAAAAAAAAAAAAACATACATACATGTACTTATATACAAACATATGTATGTATTTGAAATAGAACAAAAGTGCACTAGTAAAGCAGGGTTTAGGGGATGATATACATACAAACCAAACTCTGTCGATCATTTCAATCATTGAAGCATCAGTTTGCATCACTTCGGGTATTTTCTGCTGATACGTAAGTACGTTCATAAACAAATCAGGTATAAGCTGAGCGCTAGTGATACAAAGTTGTTCTCTATCGCTGATTTGCAGACAAACAGTTCGCTTCGTGTACATGAACTGAACTGACAGAGTCAGACAGAGTAACGGATCAGTACTTAAGTATAAACAAAAATTTATTACTCGTTACAGTTCTCTGATAGGAATGCTTAAGCAGCACGCACCGACAGGAATAAAACAAACATGCATAAACTCGTTTATCTCATTCGACGCTGAATCGTACACAACAAGTCCGAACAAGTATTCAATGAACCAGCCGATTGATACAGGAATGCACAATTTGGGTTATTTAACAAAAACTTGTTAAAACATGATAGATACTTATCTACGAGTACTAATAACTATTAAAATGCGAAAGTGTGTCTGTTGCATTTTTATTTGTTTGTTTGTGTCTACTTTCATTATGAAACGGAGCGACCGATTGACATGATTTTCATTTTTTCTATTTTCAATAAAATAGGAACAGATATGTATATGAACTACGCGGAGAGAAATATAGAATCGAGTTTGAGCAATCTTTTAATTCATATTAGTTGATGCTCACAAGTTGTTGTTGAGAGTCGAGAGCTCATGCAGTCGTTGTCTAAGAGGCTTCCTAGCTAAATAAAATTACAAATCACCCTCTAGACCTCTACACAACGCCCCCATTTTCTTTCTGGTCTCTTACAGCCCCCTTAACACCTGCAGCGCCAACAAGGTGGCGTTGTCGCCCACTTTGGGACAGACTGCGTTAAGGTGTCTCACATACCAACACAAATATGTAAGAAGTAAAGTAAGCCAGATGTTTGAAATTCACCTCATTTTATCCGTTATTAGAAAAACACGCTCACTAAGTTCTATTCAAATTGAGCGATACTACGGTATAAAGTCAGCCAAAAGTTCGAAAATCTATCAATTGGGTATATGGGATCAAAAGAAGTATGCACCTCAATTACAAAATTAGCCATATGCTTTAAGGTCCACTTTTGCAGTATCTGGGACTTGAATAGTTTTAATTCGATTTTGAGAATTTTTAGGTTTGATGGTATACCTTAAAGGTACTATTTGTGCAAATTTTCATCCCTATATATTCATTAGTACTAGATTTGTGTACTGGAAAGCGAAGAGTTTGAATTTAAAGTTGTGTTGTATGTAGTAGTAAGAGCGGTTGTAGTCCGCCTTTTGAGTGTTTTCAATCTCCATATAACGAATTTATTCAAATAACTTTTCAAAAAACAAATCGACATCGCTTTGTTGTGTTATTGGTGTTGTTATTCTTGCTCTGTGTGTACTTTGTTGCTTTCACAACGCACAAGCAGAGACTGATGCTTTGAACCGATGCTTTGATGTTAAAAGGAACAACATTTTTCTATATAGCGAATTTTCTTTATAGCGAAGTAAATATCCAGTCCCTTGGAATTCGTTATAGAGAGTTTCGACGGTATATACAAGTATGTACGGACAAGCGAAAGAAATAAACGGTCAAACAGTTCATTTATACATACTTATATACATAACTCTATATCTATTTCGATTAATTTAAAGCTTTTTAGGTTAACTAAAATACATGTTGCGAGAGTATACCAAACTTATACATATACATACATATATAATAACATAAAAATAAGTTGGGGTGTTTTCTGTTCGCTATAGCTGACTAAACCGTTGCTTGATGTGAAAAATGGCCTGAACCACTTTGAAGGTAATCCAATGAAGATGGTTTGTAAAAAAAATCAGAAAATGTTCATTTTTAACCGACTTACGAGCGTAAAGTGAAAAAAAAATCATTACTTATTTATAACAGAGAATGTTAAATTTAGACAGAGCTAAGCTGCATCACACTGAAAAGCGCGAGTTATAGCGTGAATAATAACAAAAACAATATTTCCTTTTGTATGCGCCAGGTCACTGGCAAAAACTTTCATGCAATTTAATACTTGCTAAAATAAGACAATCAGGGAAGATAGCGATAGCAGTTGCTTCGTCGGGAATAGCGGCAACCTTTCTAAAGGATGAAACAACTGCTTATTCACCTTTTAAACTTTCGTTATCCATAAATCTTAAACAGCAATCAATATGTTCTAACTGCAAAAGTGGGCCTCTTGGTTAACTATTGCAAGACGCCTCATTGATTATGTGGGATGAATGCACCATGAGCTATAAAGCACATACATATAGTGGCCGTGGACAGAAAATTAAAAGACCTTAGAAACTCCTTTGCTCACATAGGCGGGATAACTTTTGTATTTGCATTTACAAAGTTACGCGAGCAGATATCATCAAAGCATGCTTAATATCGTCGCCCTTATGGAATTCGATTGAAAATATAAATTTACGGACGAATATGAGAGCTCATCTTCATGGAATCACTGATGGCGATTTTCCACAGCAACTGCTTAAGGGGGTATTCTCATGTCTTCACTTCGAAAAATCGATTTTTTTTTATTTTGACAGTAAAACCAATTGAAAACATGCAGTGAAAATTTCAGACCGAAATTCATAGTATTTGATAAGTTACAGCTCATAGTCGCCGACGTGTCGTAAGCGACTGTCTACCAGGCGCCATTGACAAGTCTGCAGCTGCTACGTTTCTAAGCGCATTTTTCTCGAATTATCATTTTCTGAAACCGTTATGATCCTAAAAAATAAGTATTCAATCGATTGCTTTAAAATGTTCTTCTGCTCATTTATACTTATCGTCCCTACCAGAATTGTTTATTTTCGAAAATATTTTTATATTTGTTTTAAACGATTTTTAACGAAAAAACAAGATTTTCGAGACTTTTTTTTTGAAGTTCGACATTTTTGTTTTATGAAATTGATTATATTTGCAGAACTACTGAAAATATAATAAATTAGATTTTTTTTATTTCAGACAACATGAACAGCCGCTATCACCATGACCAGTGAACTACTTTTTTTTGTTGGAAACTACTTAGATTAAAAAAAAATTTATTAAAAATGTAAAAAACGAAAAAAAAAATTTTTTTGTACATTTCAAAATACAAATAAAAATATTTTAAAAAATTAAAATGATTGAATTTTGTTGTCGCATAAAAAAAATTTTCCTAAAAAGTGGTAAAATGTATGCGTTCACATGAGAGTACCCCCTTAAACTTGGGGAAGGAATTTTTCCCACTCCAAATTTAAGGAGTAATTGTAATATTCTTCTCGATGAGTCTCTGGGCCAAATAGTCCATAGTTTAGAAATTTTAATAGATGCAGTATACCCTGACATCGAGAATTTGCACGAAAAGGAATTTCATTGGTTGTGTTCTAAGGCAATAGTGTCACCCAGGAATGATAGTGTCAACGAAATAAACGTTTTAGTTATTCAAAAAGTTCCCGGAAAAAATAAAAATCGATAGACACCGTAACTAATATCGGAAACGCAGTCCATTATTCCTAGGAGTTTTTACCTTCATTAAGCTCTTCTGGACTGCCACCACATGAATTGGCTTTAAAAAATGGTATTCCAATATAATTCCAATGTAAATATCGTTGACAGGGAAGCTCTGACGCAGTAAATTATTTTTCAGGAGCAGAGAAAATAAAATATATAGTAAAGGCCTTTTTACAAAAATTAAAAAAATAATAAAAAAAATGAGAAAATATGTGTGGGAGAGTGTGTAGAAAATTATAACTTTTGAAATTATTGTTTAATACCCATATGAAGCCGGGGCGAGCTGTTAGTGATGTATAAGAACTCAATATGCGGCATTCTACGAAATTATTATTGGGTTAAAATCATATTTGGTAACGTAATATCTTTTCATTACTACTAGTTACTTCATGTCCGAGATATTTATACCTATTTAAATCAACCCAAAGAAAAAATATGTATGTAGATATGTGATATAATAGGTCAAATGGTTTCTGAGATATAGTACCTCTGCACCAAATTATAGTTTCATATCTTATTTTGGAGCTTAGTTGAATGACGTTATAGGTTGTCGAATAACGGCGGAAAGGGAAATGTCTTCATATGTATATTGCACCGTAGGTTTATTGTTTAAGGCGCGCCTTAATGTACAAACATATGTATGTATAATTGCGATATCACTGCTTGAATGAGTAAATAAACCGTATGTAAATTCATATAATTACTATGTATAGGTAAATCTTATCACACATATGTATTCTTTGTCACAAGCAATTCAAATAACCGAAGCTGAATTGCAATGAGCTAGGCGTTACAAGTACGCAGAGCGAAAGTGTTCTACGGATATGGATATAAATCATAAGCATAATCTATTGACAAACGAGACTTGTCGTGGGAACTAATACGGGACGCTTTGGCGTTTAGCAGGAAAACAATACGTCAATAACACTTCACGGTCGCAGCAGTAATTCAGTTTGAACTCGGTGGTGCATATTAACAGCCGCCTAATACGAATATAACAGCACTTTCAACTCTCAACAAATAACGACTATGGGATATTGGTTAGAGCTATTGGATTGGATATTAAGAGATCCTGGAAAACTAATACGCTATTTAGTCCTTTTTGTGTGCTCAGTTATTGTGATTGTTCAGGTACATAAAGTATTTTCATGGAGGGAAGATTTATTGGAGCTTGCAGTGATAAATATGAAGTGTTAATAATTAACAATTAGTGTTGGAAAGACACTCAAGAATCGAATGCAAGTTGTTATGAAAGTATAATAATCTCTTGTTTTCCTCAACTAGTTGTCGGAATGCTTTACTAAACTGAATAGTCCACCGATATCAACTCACTCATACTTTAGTCTGAACGACACTGTAGAAATGCCAGCTGTCACCATATGCCGCGAGCCACCATACAAAGAAGATGTACTAAATGTGAGTTCTCCAATAAGTAAATTATGATAACATTTTAATTTTTATCAACATTTGCAAAACGAAGAAAGGCCTATGAACGGCGGTGCGGTTACTCTCCGTGTAAAATATAATTTTAAAACTCCCAAAACTCACAAAATAAATAGCTTAAATCACACATTTCAGGTACTGTTCAAACAATTTTAACTCAGTTTGGAGAGTAACAATATTTAGACATTCTATGTTACGCAATTTTTAATTCCATACAATTTATCGAAATAAAAAATTGTACAAATCGGACCATAATTTCCAAGCCCTCAGATACCAAATATATAGACCCCAGTATTTCTTGCAGACTTTTTACCGATTATTATTATATTGGTCCATTGTCAAAGGAGATCTATGAGAATATTTTTATGATAACTTAATATTTTTGAATTTCCGATTTGCTTAATACCACGTATATGGGTCAATGTGGTACTTATCTTAATGAAAACCAGATGGAACATCTTTCTAATAACTGTATATCCTCGTGATAAAATTAATAAAATCAGGTGAATTAACGATTTTCAATGTATCACTTATACCTTATAGTTATATTGGTCAATATGTAAAGTATGTTAATGAAACTCAGAGGGCACTTTTTTTTTTTATGAGAATGAGAAATATATATATTATATACATACATATACATACATATATAGGAGTATAAAATGTTTGGTTACATTCCCTTATAGCGCCCATACACGAGCACACAAGTGCGTTCGATCGGTATGAATTCGTTTGCCCATACACGACACACAAATCCATTTTGCGTTCGTTCTTCACAGAGTTAACATGTGCGACAGGCAAGCGGAACATTTCTTGGAATTTATTTCTAATGTAGCATTTTTATCTATTTCATTATATTTTGTTAATAAGTTATTCCAACTTTTATTTTTCATACACTATGTATATGTATGAGCGCTTAGGAAAAAAGCGAAAACTTTGAAGCGTGATTTCTCGGTTTTTCATTTTTACGATTATTCTTAATTGGCGGGCAGGATAGAAAAAAAACTAAACGTGGTATAAAATTAAGGCAAAGTTTATTATCATTGACATAAAATTATCTTACATTTAAACTAAAAAAAATATTAAGAAAAGTCAAATTTTAACATATTTTTAAACTATTTATTCAATTTTTAATAAAATTTTAAATTTTACACTTTTTTTTTGGAATTTTCTTAGTTTAACTAGAAGATAAATTAATAAAAAATATGAATCTCTTTGAATTTTTTGTTTCCGTCCGAAAAATGTACATGCGAGATGCATCGGATAATTGCTTTCCAAAGGCAGAATATCAAAGATTTCGTATCCAAAAAATTTGTGAAAGATGTTCAAATATATAGCTATAAAGCCTAGAAATTTCGCTTGAATCAATTATTTCTTTCCAACCAAAAAAATCCTCAAAAAAATCGATTTTTTGAAGCCTCGAAAGCAGGCCCTTAACACTTGCCATTGTCCGCGATCTTCACTGTTCGGCGACACGAGAGAAATGAGATTTTGTGCGCCGACAACGCCATACACGATAAACATGTTCGCGCACCGATCGTAAAAAATCAAACATTTTCGCGAACATGGATCGGTACGCGAACAAGCTCATACACGATAAACCGCAAGCACACACATACCGATCGAACGCACTTGTGTGCTCGTGTATGGGCGCTTTTAGCCCTCTCTTGTTTGTTTATTACAAAAATTGTCCAACACTGAAAAGTATTTCCTATGCTTTGATCTTTACAAATTGCAAAAGTACAAAAGGGTTGACTACATCCGATCCGATATATTATACATATGTCATTTTTATTCCAGTCTTTATTTATTAAAATCTATAAATACATCCTAACGTGTTGTTTTTGATATATTTTGTAACGTTAATAGAATGGGCTCCATATAACTAAAATTATATAGTTGAAAATTAGAAATGATAAGAACCTCTTTCTTCTCTCGAATTAATGAGCAGGTACATATGTATGTTTGTATGTACATATTTTTTGTGTAAAGTTATAAAAATATTAGAATTAACAAAGTATGCTAATTTGTTACAGCATATTTGTATATATTTTCCAAAACATATGCACAAATTTTGCTTAAACGACATATTTTTATTACATTTTAATAGTAAGCTTAGTTGAAAAATTACTTTCTGTTGATTTAAATCGATGAAGCGACTGATATACGAGACCGTTTTGCAGCAAATATTTTAATGTGTATTTTACAACGAGATACATACATACGCAGCAAATTTCATATATTAAGGATGAATGACTTAAAGAAATATTCGGTGTGCTAAGTTCAAGTACTACTATGTACTCCGAATGAGCTTCCTCCTCCAATCACCAGGGTCGACGTAGAAAGAGCGTTTCCTTTGTGGCCAAATAGGGAGAGCTTTAACTTAGAAAATTAAAAAAAAAAAACAATTAACTTAATTTTAATATGTAAAAAATATACCATTGTATATTTTTAATTTATTATATTTATTAGACTTTTTTAAATTATGATATATAGTGTTGTTAAATTTTGTGGCTTCATTTTTGATGCTTTTAGTTTTTTTTTATAATACTAAACATTACATTTTATATATTTCTTTGTTGATTATAAGCCATAAGCAATAAGCATATAAAAAAGCTTGCAATATAAATAAATGTATTAAAGTAGCAAAAGAAATTAGAAATTTTCTTACATATTTTGTTTGTTAATAAAGCATATTTTTGATTTTTTAGTGTATATTAACGAGATGTAGCCAGATATCATTCATTTTTGATACGTAGCGAAGATACTTTAAAAATATTATATTATATATATTCGGTCCGCTGATATGAAATCGGGTTGATTTTACCATATTTTAATATCAAATTTTGCCAGCACCTGAAGGACTGGACTTTGATTCTAGCAAGTTACAAGAGTATAAAGTGTTACACCCGAACTTAGCCCTGCTTCACTTGTTTCCTTCATTTTTATTCACTATATCATACGACTTCAAGGGTTTCAACAAAGTTTCGCATCTCACGTAATTAAGGGTTGGGTAGTATAAGGTGCCAGCGAACTGGATCTCATGATTACCGATCTTTATTTGTCCCATTATGGAATGATTGACTCTCATGGATTATCTTTAGATATGTATATTTTCATATTATATTTCTTTTACATCTACATCGTCGGACAAAACTTATTGGATTATCTCAAGTGTCACACATATTCCGTCATAACTTTTGACAAATGTAGATGCATTAGAGGAATTTTTTTTCTTCAACAGAAAGATCGCATATTCTATATTAAGAAACAATTCAATTTTATTTTTCAATTTTTATGTAAAATTTATAAATTATAACAGAAGTGAAAAAAATAAAAATTCGTGCTAATAACTCATTGGACTAACACTTTGATTAACGAAATAACCACTTCCAATGAATTAATTTACCATTATCTGGCAGGAAAAGAATTTTGCAGGTACTTAAAGTTATAAATCGTAGATCAGACTTATTCGAATTGTGTATGTAAACGAGAACGGGTGAGTTGTGAAATATATAAACTTTTCCCGAAAAATGGTACTAAAAAATTGTTTTAGACAAAAATGGTTGGAAAAAGACATTCAACTGAACTTAAATTATTATTGTAAGCGAATTCACAAAAGGTGTGCGACAAAGGATCTTTGCAAAAATTATTCTGTTGGGAAATCAACTGTTTCTGCTATTTTACGCAAGAACAAAGCAGAAAGAACCGTTAAAAAACTTAATATTGGAGGACGTTCTAGAGTCAATTCGGTAAAGGATGACTTACGAATAATGCGCGAGTTTAAAAAAGGTGCAAAGATATCAGCAAAAAAAGTTGTAGATAGCTTACAACTAAGCATGAGTACGCATATAGTACAACGACACGCCGTTGATGATGTTCTATTTAGCTTCCGTGCTGCGAAAAAACCATATATTTGCAAAAAAAAACAAACGATTAGCACGTTTGGAATTTGCGAAAATGCATATCAATTGGACTCCAGAGCAGTGGAAGTCATATTGTTTTCAGATGAGTTCAAATTTAATTTGCTTAGGCCGTCGTTATTTGCAGGGTACAGTAAAGCATGGTGGGGGTAATATAATGGTGCGGGGATGCTTTTCTGGTCAGATAGAAAGACCTATTTACAGAATAGAAGGGAAAATCAATAAGCTCTAATATAAAAATATACTGCAAACCCAAATCTTATCCCATACTATCAAAAAAATGCAGCTTGAAATTATTCTTCTAATGCATCTATGTATGTAATAAGTTATGACTCGAGTTAGTCCAATGAGTTTTATCCGACGCCGTAATTCTAGTTCTTCTAATAAATAAAACTGTGCGTTGATGAAAATGTAAACATTTTATTAGTTTATTTTATTTTTATTACATTATTTTATTTAATTATTATAGTTTTTTCCAATTTGATTCATGTAATAATTGAAACCTTATCGAATTTTAAAGGATGCGACATTGGTTAAATTGAAGTCTTAATCCTGAGGAATTAAAAAATTTCAATAAGAGACAGGTCCGATTTACTAGCTGTCAGAATACTTGTATCTTTAAAATTTTCGTTTTGGAAAGATCGCATTATTATGCAGATGCTTTGAATTCGAATATTTTAATATACACAATTAAAGAATTAATAAGTTATGTCACAGTCTGTTAAAAGTAATATAAAACTTATTACAATTTTTTAAATATTTCTTTTAGAGTATGTCGGGTGGTATATGCCCGCATCCAAAATATATAACTTGCTGGAATAACTTCCCTTTCAACGACTTAGAACTAGATGATTTCTTTATGAATTCAACCTTTGATTTAGAAGAAACCATATTAGGTGAACAATATGGACTTGATGGATTAACAAAGAGTGAGTTAAGATAAAATATATTCAATATTATCAATTTATTTAAATATATAACTGCGTATATCAAGATTTAGAAATAAAAACCAGCTTACACTTCTACATGGGCCGCTGTTACACTTTGAATCCTAAAATAGAGTTAAAACGTACAACTCGTACTTCTGGTTATTCTCTAATGCTTACTCATCACATTATACCGGGCTCAAGTATGGAAATGATGTTGGAAAAAAATCCAGGATGGCATGTTTATATACATGATCATCGTCATGAGTTCACAGGTAAATAAAAATTTATAAAGTTTTGAAACTACTAGATATATTGAAACCCTTTTAATTTTTCCTTTTACCTTATTTCATGAAATCTTACTTATTTATTTTTTTTAGAACTCAATGTCAAAGGGGCAGCACGTTCAGAATATATTTTCGCTGAAATTGACGAAGAAATTGAAATAAAACTCCAAAGTCAACAATTCAGAAATATTGAATCCAAAGAAACGCCTTGTTCAGCCACACTAAGCTATAGTGACATGAAGGTATACTAACCTTTTACTACCTACCACGTTTTAGGTATTTTAAAGAAAAGAAGATCACTTATTAAAAGCTTAAAATAGTAGGGCTAATTTCGGGCGGCACATGTATACGGGCAAAGTGTAAATCATAGGCCACAAAAAATACACACAAACCATGCCTATGTATATTGACATGTATATTGCCCTCAAATGGAAGAAGAAGAAAATGGAATATCATATCTTCTTAACGTTGTTGTTCAGGGTGCCATCGATTTACCCCTCTCTTATCTCAAACAAACCTAACTCAATTTTTTGCAGATATTTACACACAAATAGATATGTATATACTGCATAGAAATGAAAAACTTCGATTTATTAAAAACATAATATTTTCTCAGTGCGCAGAGTTATGTGTTTTCGATGACTTGGCTACAAAAACCAATTGCACTGGTCCTTGGATGACCGGTATATTGCAGCAACCATGCGATAACAGCAAGTCAATGCGTGCCTTAATAAAGGATTACGGGATGTAAGAAGACAAAAGAACTGACGTTTTTACAACAAACTTTAAATGTCATTTTATTATATAGCTACTATGAAAGTGACGACGACATTGAATGCGATTGCAAACGTCCTTGTAACGCGCGTATTTATTCGACATTTATACAAAGCAGAAAACAACTTAATTCAGGTCAGCAATATACCCAAGTATGGATTTACTATTCCACAAAACTGGTTTCGGTAATATTAAAATCGGAAACAAATTTCACAAATAGTAGGAAAGTTTATATCTACGTGTGTTCTTTTCAGCAGATGGTGGAAGAACGTCTGAGTTATGACACAACACAATTTATAGCTGACATTGGTGGCTCATTGGGTTTTCTGCTAGGTCTCTCTGTTCTAGGATTAATCGGCATATTGGAACATGTTAGTAATTGTTCAATTTTATTCATAAAAAAGTTAGAAATATTTTTCTTATATTCAATGCCTTAACTTGCCTTATAGCTTACCTTATTTTTCTGCGGAGGATTAATAAAAAAACAATTAAAACACGAGAAGCAGTTACAAGACGACGCAGAACGTCAATCCCAAAAAAGTGATGCAACTGATATAACAGGTACAACTCTTGATATAGCCACAATATCCAGAGAGAAGAAAACATATATGGACGAAGAAACTCTTGCTTGACTTATTTTCATTTATTATTTTTTATTAAGTAGTATAAGTAGTATTTAATCACTTTATACCGTTTAATAAGTAAAACTGTTCCTTGTATGTGGTATCCCGCATTGAGTAAACTTAGCAGCACTTAAATTTTTATCAAATTTACATCCATTTCTCCGCCTCTCTAATAAAGCGTCGTAAACAAATAGAACGAAATTTTGTTTTTTTTTTTCGTTCTAAGTAACCCAACTTGACTCGAACGGGTCCATTTAAACTGTGTAAAACAAATCGATACAATCTACAATTTTTAGATTAATGTATACTAGTGCCCGCATACGAGGAGTTGTTAGGGGTTCTATAGAAAGCTGACAACAAAATCATCTTCGGTATCCGCAAAGCCAGGATGAAGATCTTCCAAGGCAATAAAGTGGCGACACAGATAATTTCGACAAAGCCAGCCAGCTGCTAAGGGAGATCTCAATAAGAGATCAGATCTGCAGCATTCAAAAAGTGCTACAGGGAATTTGACAACCCTCTTATATGAGAGGTGAAACAATACACGATCAAAGTGTTAAATAGCAGTAACTACACCGGTGTGAAAATTAGACGATGGGCACCCCTACTTCCCATATAGCACAATTTTAAATTCCTTGATTCTTTTCCTTTCCAACACACAAATCAAGAAGTAATTAATATAACGGGATAAAACCCCCAAATGGGTTGAGGCTGATCGGCTTCGCCAAGGCGCGAAATAGATTCCAGCATAGGAAAATTCATCAAACAAGCTGGTTATCTCCGAATCGAAAGGCCACCAATCAGATCGGTCATGTTGTGTCCAGTGTTTCAGATGTGTCCAAGCATTGAAACATCTTGTTGCAGCTAAGTTATGTATCCGCCTCTGTGCAGCAAAAAACGTATGTACGTCAACAAACACAAGGAAGGTTCGACGTCGAGAAACTGCAATCACAACAAACAGCCGAATGATTTTCTGCTCGACTTGCACTCCTGCTCTCTTAAAGTACTCTTCAGCAGCTCGGTATAAAAGAACTGTGGAACGGCATTACAAGCTCCTTAGATACGGCTGCAAACGAAACCATTTTTTTCGCAAAAGGCAAAAGAACAGCGATTAACAGAAGGTTTCAAGGCCGGAGCATATTTTTGTAGAACCCCAGTAGTAATCTAGTGACCGATGCCTGGAGCCCGAAATTATGGAGGGAACACTTCTCCAGAGTGCTGAATGGCAGTGAAAACATAATATCTAAAGATAGTGAAACCAGTTTCCCCATCAATGACAATGGAGCAGAGTTTCCATTGCCCGATCATACATAAAGAAGTTCGAATAGCAATTACCGGTCTGAAGAACAACAAAGTGGCGGGGAGCGATGGAATGCCGGCCGTGCTATTCAAATACGGTGACGAAGAACCGATAAAGAGCATGCATCAGCTTCTTTGTAAAATATGGTCGGACAAAAGCATGCCCGGCGATTGGAATTAAAGTATTCTACGCCCAACTTATTGTGTGAAAGATTAAAGCCCACCGTCAACAAACAAAGACTTGCGATCTTTTGCGAATCGGCAGCGCCAAATAACCAGTCAATGGAATGCCAAAGGCTGTTTAAATGCAAATGTTAAAAACATGTTTTAGTTTTATAAGTTCAGTCGTTTCAAGACTTTAGAAGTTGCAACTACTGAAGCATTTTTTAAATTTAATTTTACTTTTAATTTTAATATTTTAATTTACAAATAAATATATAGTACAATTATTTTCATATTTACGTAGTTTTAGTTGCGATCGCTATACGAATATAAAATCAGAGTGTTTTAAAACTAGCAAACACTGAACAAATTGTCGATTTGATTCGATTTTTCAAAAAACCAAAACCAGAAACAAACCAAATGATTTTGCACGAGAATGAATTATAAATTTTAATTTATTTTCTACAATTTTCTGTAGGTTTTGTTCACATTTTGCTCAAATTCTTCAATAAAATTTAAAAACTATTAACATTAATAAATTGTATTTTCTATTGGTCGAATTTCGACCACTGTCGACTCTAGTACGTATAATTGCGTGAGCGAAATCTAGCGGTAACATATGTAAGTGTGTGCTTATGCTCGCCAAGCCGACAAATATGCATGACTACGGGGCAAGTACAATCATTATCTGCATTGAGGTGAATGACTTCAAAGGTTTGACCTTGAATAATTTGAATTAGTGAATAATAGTATAATATATATGTAAGAACATATAAGCGAAGCATGCAGTGATTCTCAATCTGCCCCAGCACCATCTCAAGTCTAAAAATTATCAAAATCAGATCATAACCGTTCAAGTCCTCAGATACCGAATATGGGAACCCCAATGCCGCTTTTTACCAAAAATATCGGACAGTGTGCGACATATATGTCAGAAATGGGTTCTATACATCCCTTAACCTCCGTATGCATAATAGAAAGATTTTCGAACTTCCGGTAGACTTTATATACTTGTAGCTTACATAGTATATAAAGCTCTTAAGGAAATGGTATGAGTGTGTTTTCTTAACAACATCTTTCACCAAAAATGGATAAAATCGGGTCAAAACTTGTTTTAGCACCCATATATGGTAACTTATATCCAGTGGTGGATTTACACTAGGGGCAGTCGCGGCTAGTGCCCAGGGAGGCAAAATTTGGAAAGTAGAAAAAAAAGTGAGCTGGCAGATGTGAAACATCGAAATTGTTTTATAAAAGAAATAGCAGAGAACGTATATTTAGAGAGAAGGTTCACGATGTTGAAAATTTAGGGATATTTACTGTTTTGGATGAGCGTGTTTCACCACTTAACATCAGGGGCAGGAAAACAAAAGAACTGAGCATTTTCAGTGTTAAATGAGAAAAATTATGCTATCTCCGATGTTAAGGAATGTACGCTTACAGATTCGCATATCTACAATGCGCCAAAGACTCTGAATATAATTTATATACATATGTACATTGTATGTATATTTTCTATATCAGTCACCGACTAGCAGTCAACGCGATCGGTCACGCTTGTTAAACAGTCCATAAATTGTTTTTCTCTACCATCAATTCTCTTTTCTCACGGGTCGCGCACCAGTGCATAGTGTATTTGTTTTTTTTTCGCTACTTCTGTACATCTAGTGATTTGTAAACACACGTGCTTGACTAAACTCTTGATGTGAGATGGCCCCCGGGCCCCAATATCTCGGGAACAATAGATTTGCTCTATTGTCTCCGAGCCCTCGTGCAAAAAGAAAAAAGCCAGCAAACGGTATTGAAGAATTCCCAGAATTGCCCGTAACAAAAAAAGATAGGCCCAAATTTCTTGTGATAAAATCTAAAGACGAAAATAAACCACTAAGTAGCTACTCCATTTTTGCGGTGCACAAATCACTCCTGGCTGGAGGCTTATTGCTGCTGGTGAAAAATAAAGAAATAGCAAAAAAGTTTATTAACACCCATTCTCTACCGGGCCTTTGTCAAGTTTCATGTGAACTCCACCATAATTTAAATTGTGTTAAAGGGACAGTATACGCGCCATTCTTAAATCAAGTTCCAGAGGACGAGATTATTGAAGAACTCAAGCAATACAACGTCACTAACGTCCACAAATTCACGCGCATAACTGAAGGAGTCGTCAAGCCAACTGGAGCAGTACTACTATCATTCGACACCTATTTTTTACCGGAAAAAATTGACATAGCCTGGGAAATATGCACTGTGCGGCCATATTTCCCAAACCCGATGCGATGCAAATCGTGTCAGAAACTTGGGCATACAATGAAAATGTGCAAAAACGCACCCGCCTGCGTCTCTTGCAACCTACCCCCCCATCAACCAGAAAACTGCATCAGAACATCATGTGCAAATTGTTTTGGAGAACACGCAGCCTCGGCCAACACATGCCCCAAATATCAACAAGCCAAAGCTATTCTTAAAATAAAAACTGAGAAGAAATGTTCTATGCGCGAAGCGTTAAAATTACACAAAATACAAAATCCAATCGCAGTCACAAATTCCATTTCATTCGCCCAAACAACAAAAATACAAGACAATTCTATAGCACAAGTAAATACACATAATCCGCCTGATTCCAACAACTCTACTTCAGAAGCTCCTAATATTATGCAAGAAACCGTCAAAGCAACTACTAGCAAAGACAGTATACAAAAATTTTTAACAGAACTCAACGCTCAGCCAACAAATAAAACTAATCTGACAACAACAACTAATTCAACAAAAGATCATATACTATTGTTACATTAAATCAACACAACAACTACGGTAGCGAGAAAACGTCGAAAACAGAAACTGAAAAAGAAGAAGATCACCACATGGATATCGACACGTCTACGTCTACAACAAATACCATGAATAGAGCAATAAGCAAAGGGAGTCCCAGCGTACTGAGACGTTCACCTATCAAAAAAAAACAACAGCTCCAAGTAAACAAGGCTATGTTCGTAAATGCATCATGACGCGCATCATGACGATTGCATAACAAACAGAACGTTCAGAAATACCAATATTGCAGCACTGCAATAATCAAGCGTTCAAAAAGACAACACTTCTATCAGCTGTCACTCATAATTTCTATCAAAAAATTGTTTACTGCATTTAACTACGATGTCTGACGAAAAGTAAGTGCAAAACTGTTTTATTTTAATTTTTGTATTGAAATTTAGTTAAATTATGTTAATATTAATTGTATAAATTATTATTTTTAAATTTTTAGTGAAAATCTCAGTAATGCGGAGACACAGTTATTGCTGAGAGTACGGTAGAATATGGAGGACGAGTTTAAATCGGGTAGAAGGAAAAAAATGTATTGTGGAAGAAAGTTGTGACCGAAGTTAAAAAAGTAAATGAAAACAATAAAAATTAAAATGAAGTTCATCAGAAAAAGTAATAAAAAAATTATTCAAATAAAGGAAGGTGAGGTAAAGTAAATTTTTTATGATGAAAACATAGTGGTAAAATAGTTTCTTCTATCGATTCCATTGATATCATCTGAATCAACGGGGGCATCTTGAATTCCTTCGATTTCATTGTTGGTTTCCATATCGGCATGAGTTATTACATCGTTAATATGTACAGAATAACCTCCCTTATTTATGATAAAATTGTGTAAGATAGCACAAGCGAGTATTACATTAGATGTGGCTTTAATGCTCGAAGCTTCAATATAATTTAAAATTTTAAACTGTTTCTTAAAAATCCCGAAAGTTTGTTTTATAAATAATTTGTCTTTTAAAAGACAAACATTTGTACCTACAATTTTTTTTTGACTTCAATACCCTTATTTTTCTTAAATTTAAAGAAAATCTATCATTTCTTTGTTCACAAATTTCGTCTAGTGTTAGATTCAGTAAAATTTCCATTTTAGTATTATACGCGTTCAAAAATGCAAACAAATGTATCTGCAAATTTTCAAAAATTGTATAAGAAGTATCAAACGTCAAACTTGCAGTGTTGCTACTGTTGCTTATGCTGCAAGTCATGATGCATTTACGAACATAGCCCAACTTAAACATGCTTTAGACATCCCAATTATCTTTTATTTTATAAGTTATATTATAATAGATTCAAGTGTTTAAATTTATTTTTTAGTTTTTTATTTACAATTGAAATGTCATAAAAAATTATACAGTGGAATTTGAAAGGATATGGCAACAATTACAATGAGTTAGAGCAATTGATAAAAGATCTTAACCCTCATATAATTTGCCTTCAAGATACCCACATCCATTTTCAAGTAACTAACACTATAATCCCTAAGACGTATATTGGTTACTTCTATAATGACAGTGAAAACAGATATGCGAAGCAGGGGGTCGCAATACTAATAAAACGGAATATTCCGCACAAACGACTAGCTATACATACAAATATCCTGTCAGTAGCCATAGAACTGCATCTCCTTACACCCTTCTCAATAATAAATGCATACACCCCACCAAGTCAAACATTTTCCGACAAAGACATAAGAGATCTCCTCCATCAGACCCAGGCTCAAACGCTACTACTAGGTGATTTCAATGCGTGGAGCCCCCTTTGGGGTTCAGCCACTACCAACGCCAGAGGTACACAACTAGAAAATGTTATATTCGCGGAGAATCTGATTGTGCTAAACAACGGGTCAGCCACGCACTTTTCTACACACAGAACGTTCACCCATGTTGATATCACTATGGCTTCACCTCAACTAAGTCCTAAATGTTCGTGGAAAATCCTTAACTTCCTTTATGGAAGCGACCATTACCCAATTCTGACAGAATTACAAAATAATTTGAACGTACAGAACCCGAAGAGATCTCCAAAATTCTTGACAGACTTTGCAAAACGGGATCAATTCCAGACACACTGTCTAGAGGCGATACAAGAGTGGCACCCTGTAAACATTCACCAAGAAGCAGCCACAATTACCAAGATAATTAGAACAGCAGCCAACAAAACGATTCCTCAAAGCAACCCAAAGGGGCATAAATCACGCTCACCATGGTGGACAAACGAGCTTAGTCTATTACGTACAAATAAACAAAAACTTTGGCAGGTTTATAAAAACTCTTGTAACATTGTCAACCTTATCGCCTACAAAAAGGCAAACGCCCAGTTCAAAAAACGCGTCAAAGAAGCAAAACGGAAATCTATATCTGAATTCACCGAAACTATTAATCCAAACTCTTCGATACAAAAGATCTGGGCAAGAATCAAGACGCTCACTGGTATTCCAAGAGCTCCCATTATTGCGATACGTCATAATAACGGTTTTCTTTCTTCCTCCACCGAAATTGCAAATGCCTTTGCTTCTACCTGGTGTAATTACGCCCAAGACACTAACTTTTCCGAAGAATATAATACGTTAAAGCAGTCAATACTGGCCGAAGTATATTACCCCAGCACAGTCACAAAAGACGCTCTCTACCTAGAAACAGAATTCTCCCAAATAGAATTAGATGTCGCTCTGCAACACGCTAAAGGGAAGTCTCCAGGAAAAGACCGTATAACCTACGCTATGCTCCGCAATCTACCACTTCCGGCAAAACGTATCCTTCTCTCATTGTATAACAACATTCTCAACGGGGGCTTTATCCTCACACGTGGCTATCGGCCACCATACTACCAATCCCTAAGCCAAATAAACCCCAAGACAGTACAAGTGGGTATCGCCCAATCTCACTAACCTCCTGTCTCAGCAAAATATTTGAAAAAATGCTCACGAAAAGGCTAATGTGGTTTTTCTTGAAAAATAATTTAATAAGTCACAACCAGTCAGCATTTAAAAAGAAACATGGAACCATCGACGCACTCCTCCACCTACAACACTTTATCGCCGATGCGCTCTCAACCAAAAATCACATCACAGTGTTAGCCACTGACTTCGAAAAAGCGTATGATCGCATTGGCATTCATGTCATTTTAAATCAACTCAAAGAGTGGAAAATTGGGAAAAAGATATTTCAAGTCATAAAATCGTTTATGACTGGGCGGGCATTCCAAGTTAATATCAACGGACAGCTTTCAAAACCTTTTCCACTCAATAACGGTATACCCCAAGGCTCCCCTTTATCGGTTGTCCTATTTATGATAGCCTTTGAGCAAATAAATAGAATTAAAATAAACTACAAAAATATCAATTTAAATATTTATGCAGACGACGCTTTTTTTTATACTAAAAATAAGGACTTACCAAGCACTAAAAATACATTTTTAAAGCTACTACTCGAACTCAAACAATGGGGATTAAGATCCGGAGCCACCCTTGCTTATGAAAAGTGCAAAATTTTGCACATCTGTCGAAAACAAGGCTGCCCGCAATTGATATCAATGTTGAGCTCACTAACATTCAAAATGTAAAAAACTTAAAAATATTAGGCATTATATTTGATTCTAAATATTCTTTCAAAGAGCACTGTCAGCAGTTAAGAAAAAATCTAGCTACCAGGCTTAATATTATTAAATACTTATCATCAAAAAACCTTTGTATACATACTAACACTTTAATTAATATAACAAGATCAATAATGCTATCAAAAATAGATTATGGACTCCCTATTTACGGGTGGTGCGCTAAAACTCATATAAAACTTTTGCAAGCGCCATACCATACAGCGGTTCGACGTAGTTTGAACGCTTTCCCCACTTCAACAGTTAAATGTATGCTAGCAGAAGCAGGTCTCTCCTCCATTGTTGAAAGGCGCGACCTCGCTACGTGGAGACTAATCCCAAAGTTTATTAATACCACAAATAAAACGCTATTCAACATATTCCGTCTCGCTGCATCCCACAAACGCAACTACTCCACCAAATCTACTATTCGTCGGTGCATATCCTATTGCAAAGAATTAGAGATTCAAATACCCCCAATGGGCAATCAAATTTGGAAACAAGCGCCTTGGTCGCTACCACAATCTTCTGTATCCGAGCTTTTACACACAGTAGGCAGATGATCAACTGGATCCCCATATTTACAGATGGATCAAAAACTGACCACAGTACAACTTTCGGTGTAGTGCACCAAAACGGAACACTCATAACAGCCGGTTGGCTCCCATTGCACTGTTCTATTTATACAGCAGAAGCAGTCGCGGTACTACAAGCCTCAGAATTTGCAACTAAAAACAAAGGGCACTTCGTTATTTGCACAGATAGTATGTCTGTAGTCTTAGCAATTAAAAATATTTACCACGATAACTCCATTATCAACCGAATTAGAGACAGACTTATACAATACAAAAAGAAACTCCAAATCTTTTGGGTTCCTGGGCATAAGGGTATCCCAGGCAACGAGTTTGCCGACGAAGCGGCCAAAAACGCAATCCCATCACCATGTCTAACTTTTAATGCATCGCCGAGCAAGGATTTACAGAAGATGATAAATAGACACCTCCGTAACAAACAAATTTCAGACTGGTCCCATTATCAGCATCTTTACTCCACCATTAATCGTGAATGTGCTAAAGCGCTTTACCCAGCGGATTTGTCAAGGAAAGAAATTACCTATTTCACTCGACTGAGGCTCGGCCACACAGTGATCACGCATGGCCACATTCTTCAATGTGAGACTCCACCTGTATGCCCGTATTGTCCAAACCGCCTAACTGTTCAACACATCCTCGACTATTGCCCAAACCTATCGGCGCTTCGAGCAAAGAATTTTGGTACTAATGTACCGTTAAATGAAATTAACATCGGAAACGTTAAAAAAAATAATAAAATATATCAACAATATTAATCTGAGCAGCAAAATTTAAACCAATTTTAGCCAAATAAAATATATCACAATATCAATATGTTAAATTCGGAATATAAGAATAGCATTCGTATATAAAAACAAAAAAAAAATTGTAAACTTTTAATCGCACCGTAGGCCCTGGTAGCTAGCGTGTATTTACTCAAGTTAGTTTAATATTTCATATTACTCTAATAAATAATAATAATAATAATATTTTCTATATACATACATATATATTTTATATCAAAGCATACAAGCATGTAAGTTAATACCACCAGTTCACATTACATGAACATATTCTTTATCTGTCATAAATATGTAACATGACACTTACGACCCATATGGTCCGTATTGAAACATTATGTGTACTTTGCTAATACTGTCCACCTTAGGTGGTCCCAAAAATGTAACTCATAGATTGTAAGATGAATCTTCCCACTTGTAACATATGTCCTACATATGTCCTATCTCAAGTGGATTGTAGATATACTTCCTAGAATGTAAGATTAATATTTGTATCTAGGCTTAAGCAAAATATTGTATTTAAGAAAATGTAATAAAGAAAACGAGGCAGTTGACCACAGGCAGTTGACCACGGGCAGTTGCCCGTAGTTGCCCACAAAAACTCAAACGGAGTTTTTAATTTGTACGCATGTATTGAACTATTTCATGATGAATTCCTTAAAACCTTTTGAAATATATTTATGTATGTAATAAAGTCATGTTTATGCTGTTACCAAATATTTCATTAATGTAGGTTTGATAAGATATGTATATATTTATATACATAGTACATACATATGTATTTATTTGCAGACGCGGTCGCGCATATTCACGTATGTATGTATGTAATTATGTGAGCATGTAAACAAATTTGCAAGAACCATACGCATAATATTTGTAAATTTGTCTACTCACAACTTTGTATGGAAATGTGTACACTTATTGCCTTATGCGAAGCTGCGGACAACCAATGGCCGAAGCTCACATTTTGTCAAAGAGTCAATGTGTCAAAAGACTGACGCGACGACAAAGCGTCACAACATTGTGTTGTTGGTAGAAAATCCGAACTGTGCCGAAAACACAAACGAACACAAAGTGGCCAATTGCCACTGCTTCCCTAGCCGCTGTAACAGCTTCTCCGACAAACCAGCGTAAATATGTATGTTTATGTATGAGCTTGCATACATATCGACATAAATTTTTGCAAGCCGCGTAAAAATATACATATATATATATATATATATATATGCTACATATAGACGCCGGTATCGCCCCGGCGACAATCATGTTTACCCGCGCCTATAGATGTTTCACATCAAAAATTATTTTAAGTGTTTTCAAAAGTTCTCAACAGGAAATTTTTATTCTTTTAAATAACCGTTTATTATTCAAGAGATTATTCAAGAAATATACTTTTGAAACTAACCAACTTGCCCCTGTGCAATACCGCAAACCGCAGTCTGTTCAAAAAATTTATCTAGGCTCTATCGGTATAGTAATTTTTACATTTGACGTTTACATGAATCTAAAGGCCTAACTATAATATGCATACGCTGCCGTATGTTACTGTCAAAAAATTAACGAAAAGCCTGTCAAATGCATAAGGAACAGAGAGTAGACTTTTGAATGACTATATAATGGTCAATAAACAATTTGTGTTTTGATTTCATACATATTTCGTTTGGGTTTTCCAATACAGGAATGGATAGAAAATTAAAATATTTAAAAACAATTAAAATGCTTACTTATGTTTTAGACGGAGTATGCATATTTAAAAACATGAGTGAAATGAAAAACAAAGAGTTCGGTTCATGTTTACTGAGGGAAATAAACAGAAAGAGGAAGTAGGATGGTTTTTTTGTACGATTCCCAGAAATGAAGAGGATTGACCACATCAATTTTTTTATACACGCGACTGAAATAAAAGGGATCTTATTTTCGTACGAAATTGTTTTTTCTATATTTTCGATTAAATTTTGTACAAAACATTCGTCGTCCTCCATCTTCAAATTCAAAATGATGTATCTGTTGACAAAAAACGAAAACAGCTGATTCCGTACGGAAAATGCGACCAGTTTCGCACTTTGCTTAAGCAAATGACATTTGAAAAAATTTTACGAAACTTGATGTAAAGTACATTATAGTTGCAACATACAATTTGTGTGTATTCGGACAGTTGCTTACGCTGGCTTAAGCTAGCTTATGCACATTATAGTTAGGCCTTAGCCTGCAAAAAATTCCACTGATTTTGAGCACAAATATAAAAATATACAATGTCAATCATGGCTAATGGACCCAAAAAATTTAGTGGATCTGAGTATCGAAAGCGCGCTTTGGACAAAAGTAAAAACGAACAAGAAGTTTTGAGTAAAACTCCTAAGCTAGATGATTTTTTAACGAAAAAAGAACGTGTTATACTAAAATCAAAATCTAGTAGTAGAGATTGTACAAATGTAGATTATGAAGGTTTGTCCCGACAATCTTTTAAAGTTCCATATTTTTCCAAGTATAAAAATGACTTATTTGTCGATATGTATAATGTATATTTATTATTTATTGGTATTATTAGGTTAATAGAATAATAGTAAATTTTGACAGGTGATGATGCGTGTTCTACTTTAACTTCAGAACAAACTCCGTCTACGAGTCATAATGCTGATAGTACCACGACTTCTTCGTTGCCACAGAATATCCGTCATGGAAGCGAACTTTAAGATAAAGCGATAAATATAGAAGATAATGAGCATGGAAACATGCGATAAGCGATGATCCAGGAGAATGGGTTATAAACGATTCCAGAAGAGATTATGTAGCTACGCATGGGTATAAACAAAATGAAAATTTGAATTTGTCCAGTACAAAACGTGATTACAGTGATGGAACTTCACGGTGGCTGTCAAAGTCACTATTTGTAAGAAAACTTATCAACGGTGAGAAAGTTCCACGCCTATGGCTCATTTACTCTGTTAAAAATGTTTATGTATTCTGTGCAGCTTGTCTTCTTTTTGACGGAGACTGTTCATTTAATGGCAAAAACAGTTTTAATGACTGGAAGCATGCAGGCGTTCGTGTTAGTGAGCATGAGAACTCCAAACATCATCAAAAATGTATGTTAATCCTTAAGCAAAGATCGGATACTAAGAATAGAATAGACCATGACTTAATCATTCAAACAGAGACAGAAATCTCCTATTGGAGAAATGTTTTAAGAAAAGTAGTCGCTGCTACTAAAGCCTTAGCTTCCCGAGGACTTCCATTCCGAGGAAGTGATGAAAAGTTTGGGTCACCAAATAATGGAAATTTTTTAATGCTGATTGAATTTCTTGCTTCCTATTCCCATTCCTAGAAGAGCATTTTCGAAAATTTTGTAAATAAGGATCTGGCAGTACGTGTTCCTTATCAAAAACTATCTACGAAGAATTTATACAGTGTTTATCAGAAAAATATCTTCTATCATAGTTCAAGAAGTCAAATCAGCGAAATATTATGCGATTGTTGTAGATTCCACACCTGATATATCTCATGTCGACCAACTTTCGTTTGTTATCAGATACGTGCAAAAAGATGGAACGCCTGTTGAACGTTTTCTAATGTTCATTGAAAATTCTGGACATAAAGCTGAAGATTTGCTAGTTGCTGTATTATCGATTCTCAAGTTTTTTGATCTTGATCTTACTGACTGTCGAAGTGAATCATATGATAACGCTAACAATGTATCAGGAATTTATTCAGGATAACATGCTCCTTGTCCTGCTCATTCTATGAATTTAGTTGGAGTTCACGCAGTAGAATGCGCGCCAGAAGCTGCTTCTTTCTTTAATACTGTACAAACTTTATATAACTTCTTTACTGCATCGACGCGCCGCTGGGAAGTTTTACAATTTCATACTGGAAAAAGAATTGCGTTACAATCTTGATCTGCAACCAGATGGTCAGCTCGTTATGAAGCTGTTCATGTACCTAATCAACATTTCGGCGAAATAATCGAGACTTTGATTATTATTGAAGAAAATATGGAAGAAAATGCAATTACAAGACAAGAAGCTAAAGGTTTACGAATTCAATTGGAGTGACTTGAAACAGCATTTATGCAGATACTTTGGCAGTTTTTACTCTCAAGAATCAATGCTGTTAGTCAAAGATTGCAGAAAGTTGATTGTAGCATTGCTGACGTGATCGACGATTATCGTGGTGTGATCAAAGTTGTTGCTGATACGAGAAATGAATTCGAAATCTATGAAAAAACTGCTTTAAATATTTCAGAGATAAAAGAATATAAAACGACAGTTTCTAGAAAAAGCAAGAGAAAATTACATGCTGATGAATCACGGGATGGAGATGTACAACTGTCAGGTCGAGACCACTTTAGAGTCAACACTTTTAATGTCATTCTTGACAATCTAGATTCTGAATTGCGAAGAAGATGTGTTGTAAAAACTACTTCCGTTCTATCGGGTGATTTTTTAAGAGCTTGATAACTTTTTTAAAAAAAAAACGCATAAAATTTGCAAAATCTCATCGGTTCTTTATTTGAAACGTTAGATTGGTTCATGACATTTACTTTTTGAAGATAATTTCATTTAAATGTTGACCGCGGCTGCGTCTTAGATGGTCCATTCGGAAAGTCCAATTTTGGGCAACTTTTTCGAGCATTTCGGCCGGAATAGCCCGAATTTCTTCGGAAATGTTGTCTTCCAAAGCTGGAATAGTTGCTGGCTTATTTCTGTAGACTTTAGACTTGACGTAGCCCCACAAAAAATAGTCTAAAGGCGTTAAATCGCATGATCTTGGTGGCCAACTGCCCATGCATCCCGAAAAATGCACTGTTTGGTGTGGTTTGTACGCTGGTGGAATCATTGGACCGTATTTTTTCAAAGATGCTGTTGGACGCAACGTTACGGTGAATGGCGATCGCTATCGTTCGATGCTAACAAACTTTTTGTTGCCAAAAATGGAAGAACTGAACTTGGTTGACATGTGGTTTCAACAAGATGGCGCTACATGCCACACAGCTCGCGATTCTATGGCCATTTTGAGGGAAAACTTCGGAGAACAATTCATCTCAAGAAATGGACCCGTAAGTTGGCCACCAAGATCATGCGATTTAACGCCTTTAGACTATTTTTTGTGGGGCTACGTCAAGTCTAAAGTCTACAGAAATAAGCCAGCAACTATTTGGAAGACAACATTTCCGAAGAAATTCGGGCTATTCCGGCCGAAATGCTCGAAAAAGTTGCCCAAAATTGGACTTTCCGAATGGACCATCTAAGACGCAGCCGCGGTCAACATTTAAATGAAATTATCTTCAAAAAGTAAATGTCATGAACCAATCTAACGTTTCAAATAAAGAACCGATGAGATTTTGCAAATTTTATGCGTTTTTTTTTTAAAAAAAGTTATCAAGCTCTTAAAAAATCACCCGATACAATGAGCGCAAGTAGACTCAATAGCTTAGCTATTCTATGAATCGACTCAGATGTACTTCAACGTTTACATTGTGAAGATTTAATCGACCAACTTACAATTCAAAAAGTCAGGCGTGTTTACCTGTGAAAAAAATTATTGTAATACAATTATTAGTCAAGCTAAGTGCAAAATTTGTAGTTTTAAGAACAAGAACCTGCTTATATCTGGATTTTCAAATTCGGTTGACTGTACATAGGTATATTAACAAAACTCAGAGAGCATTTGTATGTCGTGATGCCAAAACTAGGAAGAATCGGGTCTATACTACCCTTATCTTCTGTGTACCTAATATAAGAGTTGTAAATCAGTGTGCCAGTAAAAAAGTCAGAGTGCAAACTATCTTCACAAAATTTTATAGAAATATATCCTTGTGAAATAAAAAAAATAAAGCAATTAGTCCAGATATTTCTTTACCCCCAATATACCCTGTATAGTAATTTGAGACTTTCCAGCAGACTTTAAACGTTTGAATTGGCCAAAATGTTTAATAATTCAATGAAATTAAGTTTAAAATTCTTTTTTTTTAAGTTATAAAATTATATTGATGATTTAGCGCTTAATATGAATGGAGTTGGTCTAAATCTTTCATCTCTAATATAAGGAATTCCGATCCTCTGGTTGCCGTTTTCCACAAAAACTCAATATATTTAATTTAGCTGCTGCAGTTGAGTTTATATTACACTTTTCCCATTTGAAGATGATTTTCATATAATTTTAGCCGATGTAAAGTAAAATATAGGACTAAAGTTAAATGATCAGACTTATATTATAACTTAGTAAAACACCACATTTAATGTAGTATTCCATTCACGATTTCCAAGAATAATGAATGATTAGTAACATAAAATATCGCCAACACCTGAAAGTATTTTGCTACTTTTGATCCTTGAAAGTTAAAAGATTATAAGCTGTTCGGTTACACCCGAACTTCGAACTTATTTATTTCTTTATCTTAGATTGGTACAATCTTTTATATTTTCATTTGCCGTTTAATCTTCAAATGCCAATTCATGTGTGTAGCTGCTTGTTTACGGCGCGAAAATTTTATCCGATTTGTATCCTGGAAAAAATAACAACGAGCTTGGTTGAAGTTTTGTGTTTATTTTGATGAAATCGCGGCAACATAAACGTTGAAAGTGTTGCAGATGTGTTTTTAAGGAGCCTACTACTTAATCACTAGCACAAGTATCGGGGTTCCCAAGGGTGATATGATCTCTAAGTGTCGTTTCGGTCGTTTTTAATTAGCTTGTATATTTGCTTGCTTGTTTGTTTGTAACTTTCTTCAGTGGCACTGAAACTTAAAATATTTGGCGACACTGAAAGAAGGCGGTCACAAGTTACATATCCTTGAAGAAAGTATAATATAGCATCCGACGCTTTTCTTACAATAATACTTATACGAATTTTTGGTTAATTATTATTGTTAGCCTATGCTAAGAATTATTTTTCACTTTTTCGTTTGATGAGCTCTAAAAGCGTGTTTTTAACTTTTTAAAATATATCTATTTATTAATATGTAATGATCTGTAATTTTTTTCATTGTATTTACAAATGTTTACAATGTCATCATGTAAAGATAAACGCAAGAACAACGTTTACCAATTATTAAATTTGATTATTAAAATTCACCGGTGTTCGATATTCGCCGAATTTTTGAAAATTTCGAGCTTACATTTTCTTTACATAATGTTCAAGTTTGAATAAGTCAAAGAACCGCACAAAGTAATGCAAATATTGCTGTCGTTCAAGCAAGTGTTGCCGAAGACCGCAATTTGTTGATTCCATAAAATTTGGGACTATCCCAAACCACAGCCTGGCGGAAAAACGTGGAGGCCATTTAAATGAAGTTATATTCAAAACTTAATTACATCGATTGTACTTCACATTAAATGAAAAACATTTGAATTTCCTTAATAATTACACTTATCACTCTTATTGAAAAACCCTGTATTAAATCAGTGAATTTAATCAATTCATTATAACTTGCCAAATACAAGTTGCCCATCCACCTCTGTTAATGACAATAACATCGATTTAAAGGAACAATGCTCGAAAATCATCGTGTCAGAGAGAAGGATCTCAACATCTCTTATGGATCGACTTAACACATTAAGTTTAATATTTTGGGAATAAAGCAGGCCAATGTTAAAAAGATCTGAATCGTTTGCATTAAGGACGTCGACTAAAGATCATAAAAGAGATGCGTGAGTAGCATCATTACGAGACGTGGGTTTATGGATATGACATTGTTTCCAAACATGAGCTGAAACCGAACACCAAAATTTACAAAATATACTGAAAATATCCCAACCGCGAATTATACCAGTGTATGGAACACTATATTAAACGTTGGCATGCGTGTGCTGACTCAAAAGGAGATATTAAATATTTCATTAAAATACGTCAAAATGTTTTTTTTTGGTTTGTCAGTCCGCATCGTTAAGATTTTATACGGTATTCCCATCTAATCCTACGGTAGCTGTTACTAAAATGCTATCTTGTTTAGTTTGAGATGAGCCAATACGAAAATATTCAATACATTGAATTTGATCAATTCTAAAACTCTTTGCCACATATTAAGGCTACGAAATGTAGTCCTGTCATTTGTGTGAACCGTCGATATTGTATATGTTACAATAGCTGCCATGAAAACTAAACGATCAAAATAAAGTTCTTATGTAAAAAACTTTTATTTAACCAAATGCTTTTAGAGAAGTTAAGTGCAAAGAAAGTTGCCTTTCTCTTTCAAATATACATTTATATTTATATCTCAATAATGATCTAAGCCATACGTATTTTTGTATGCAAGTATTAACAAATTATTCTGACAGTAATTTGTTATATGAGCAGAATCAGAGGCGAATTTAGACTCAATGCCGTCCTAAGCCCGGTCAGATATGCCTGTTTTGATCAACAAAATAATATACATTCAGGTTTACAATTTAAATACAAAGAAAAATTTATTAAACTCTTACCTAAAAACTACTAATTAGGATATTTCTCGACTTATTATGTATTGTTCAATTTATAAGTATCTTTTTCCTGGCAAATGTCCATGCAAAATATAAACTATAACACTGTAATCTACTTGTATTTCTTGAAATATATAAGCTTTAATAGTCAGTATTGCCAAAGATTTCTGTTATCTCTACCCATACTTGGGCGTACATAAGTTTTACATTTTTTTAAACTGGAAAATTATCTTTCTATTGAACAATTCGTAGCGGGAATATTTACTCAAAAATATACTTAGAACAATAATTACATTCGAATATCTCGAAAATTTTGAGAATGAAATACACTGCCTATCATATGTATTTTTTGTTCACATGTTTCGTATTTGCCAGGAAAGCCTGTATTTCCAAATCATGAAAATAATTTTTGACTAATTTATTTCGAAGTTATTTTAATTCATTATAGTCTATTTCAGGAGGATGGGGTCATGTGTAGAAGTTCACGCAAGTGAGGAAAGTTCTCTGATCGCCATTCACTTGGAAGTGGCCAGAAACGATTCTTTTACACATGGCTCAAGCAGCTCACTACTTCCGGTCTTTGACCAAGTATCCTCTGGGTAGCCTAAGATCATCTGTTTGAAGGCGAGCTAAAGTGAGAAGGCGAAACATCCCTTATATAGGGTTGTGCGCTGGGTTTGGGACCCGCCACGTTAAACAAAACTATACCAATGAAAAACTACCAACAGCCTCGGATGAGAAACCCCCCCTTTGATGACGACCATGGCAAACGAAATAAGTACTGCGATATTAGGGCATGCACCTGGAATATCCGTTCCCTTAATTGGGAAGGTGCCGCTGCCCAGCTGGTTGATGTCCCAGTGAAAATATAAGCAGACATCACCGCCGTTCAAGAAATTCGATGGACGGGACAAGGACTGAAACGAGTAGGTCCTTGTGACATTTACCACAGTGGCCATTTAAAGGAGCGCACGTTTGGTGTGGGATTCGTGGTGGGAGAGAGACTCCGTCGCCGAGTACTATCATTCACTCCGGTGAATGAACGTCTAGCCACAATCCGCACCAAAGCGAGGTTCTTCAACATATCGCTGATTTGCGCCCACGCCCCGAGGGAAGATAAGGACGATGTGACCAAAGATGCCTTCTATGAGCACTTGGAGCGCGCATATGAGAGCTGCTCCTGCCACGATGTCAAATCGTGCTTGCCGACGTTAACGCCAAGGTGGGTAAAGAAGGTAGCTTTGGCACTACGGCCGGAAAATTCAGCCTCCACTAGGAAACATCCCCAAATGGGTTGAGGCTGATCGACTTCGCCGGGGGCCTGAAATATGGTTATCTGTAGTACTAGATAGATTCCAGTATAAGAAGATTCAACAAGCCATCTGGCTGTCTCCGGATCGAAAAACCACCAGCCAGATCGATCATATTATGATAGACGGAAGTCACGTCTCCAGTGTTTTAGGTGCTCGCGCTCCGAGGTCCTAACATCGACTGGGACCACTATCTTGTTGCAGCCCAGATTCGCACCCGCCTCTGTGTAGCAAAAAACGCACGCCAACAAACACAAGGAAGGTTCGACGTCGAGAAGCCACAATCACAACAAATAGCCGAAGGATTTTCTACTCGACTTGCACTCCTACTCTCTGAGAGCACTCGTCAACAACTCGGTATAAGGGAACTGTGGTACGGCATTTCAAACTCCTTACATACAGCTGCAACCGAAACCATTGGTTTTCGAAAAATGCAAAAGAACAGCTGGTACGACGAGGAGTGCCGTGTCGCAGCGGAGAGAAAACAGGCTGCCTACCTCGCAACGCTACGATCGACCACAACACGTGTGGGATGTGATAGATAGCGAGAGTTGAAGAGGGAAGCGAGACGCATTTGCAGACAGAAAAAGAAAGAGGACGAAATGCGTGAGTATGAAGAGCTTGATAAGCTGGCCGACAGGGGCAATGCTCGAAAAATCTACGAAAAGAAGCGGCGGCTAACTGAAGGTTTCAAGACCGGAGCATATTCTTGTAGAACCCCCAAAGGTGATCTAGTGACCGAACGCAATGAACGCACAACGACAGGAGAAGGCGAACCCAATTCCCCAATCGATGACGATAGAGCAGACGTTCCATTGCCTGACCATGAAGAAGTTCGAATAGCAATTACCCTTTCTGAAGAACAACAAAGCAGCGGCTGCCGATGGATTACCGGCCGAGCTATTCAAACACGGCGGCAAAGAACTGCTAAGCAGCATGCATCAGCTTCTTTGTAAAATATGGTCGGACGAAAGCATGCCCAACGATTGGAATTTTAGTATGCTCTGCCCAATCCACAAAACGAGAGACCCCACAATCTGAGCCAACTACCGTGCAATAAGCCTCCTCAACATCGCGTATAAGGTTCTATCGAGCGTATTGTGTGAAATATTAAAGCCCACCGTCAACAATCTGATTGGGTTTTATCAGTGTGGCTTTAGACCTGCAAAATCAACAACCGACCAGATATTCACCATGCGCCAAATCTTGGAAAAGACCCGTGAAAGGAGAATCGACACACACCACCTCTTCGTCGATTTCAAAGCTACTTTCGACAGCACGAAAAGGAGCTGCCTTTATGCCGCGATGTCTGAATTTGGTATCCCCGCAAAACTAAAACGGCTGTGTAAACTGACGTTGAGCAATAGGAAAAGCTCCGTCAGGAACGGGAAGGACCTCTCCGAGCCGTTCGACACCAAACGAAGTTTCAGACAGTATGACTCCCTATCGTGCGACTTCTTCAACCTGCTTCTGGAGAAAATAATTCGCGCTGCAGAACTTAATCGAGCAAGCACAATCTTTTATAAGAGCGTACAGCTGCTGGCGTATGCCGATGATATTGATATCGAATGTGGCATTCGAGGGAACGATGAGCTGTACGAGATATACGACGATATTGACATAATTCAGCGACTACGCTGGCTGGTCATGTTGTCCGAATGGACGAAAACACTCCAGCTCTGAAAGTATTCGACGCAGTACCCGCCGGGGGAAGCAGCCAACCATCCAAAAAATTTAACTTCAATAAGTTTCAGCGCTTTGGTAAAAATTATGTCATCGTTGGCTAGTATTATCCTTAGTTATAGGCGAACAACTCTTCTGCTAAAGTATTTTTATACTTGTCCCACAATTTCCGGGGTTTGAGAATCCGCAGGTGCTTATCATAATCGCAAAGAGCTCTTCTAGCATAGTCGCTGGCCTGCGCAACATAGCGTCGTCTGTAGTTTCGTCGCAGCAACTGCTTCTGTTAAGGATTCGGCTGCACAAGTTCCTACTAAATTCAACGAATGGGCAGCATAAGCAGCATATTCTGCTAATGGATTAATCACTTTGATTTTTGTCTGCACTCCTGCATATAAACTTGATACCTAAACCATTGTTTTCAAGAGATTTAACAGGGCATCGGTATAACTTTCTATCATCGTAGTTGTGAGATGATGATCAGGCAAATAAAACACTCGAATTAATCGATTTTTGACGATGAAAACTAAGTTTTCTAAGTTTAATTAAAAATAATTACTATAAATAAAAAAAATCTTTTAAATTTCAAATAAATACCAGATGTTAACGTATTTCAACTCAACGCCGAAAGAAAAGGGAAAGACCATTGGAAAGATAAAAAATATTATAGTTCATAGTAAACACAAAAATATTAGAACTAATTTTAACGCCTCCTAAATGAGACCCAGACCTAAGCGTAACCCCTCACTGATTGATTAAAGGTATTATACCACTTTGATGAGGTATTCGAATAATCTCGTGTATTAAATTTAAATCGCTAAAAAAAGTTTCGAAAATATTTTTCCGCAAGTACTCCATATATTACGCTAATGTCATGCAAAAGTGGAGTATATGGCTCTGTTGTTGTGACCCCACATTATTAAATGTCCCAAATACTTTGCATGAAATGTGGTTAATTTAAGAATAATATGAATGTATTAAATAAAAAATCTTTTAATCAATTCAAGGAAAATTCATTGCGTATAAATGTAAGTACCATAAGTACAAATTAAACAAGTAAGGAAGGGCTAAGTTCGGGTGTCACCGAACATTTTATACTCTCGCATGATAAAGTGATAATCGAGATTTCATTATCCGTCATTTACATATTTTTCCAATACCGTATTTGTGTAAAGTTTTATTCCGCTATCATCATTGGTTCCTAATGTATATATTATACAGAGAAGGCATCAGATGGAATTCAAAATAGCGTTATATGGGAAGAAGGCGTGGTTGTGAACCGATTTCACCCATATTTCGTACATGTCATCAGGGTGTTAAGAAAATATTATATACTGAATTTCATTGAAATCGGTAGAGTAGTTCCTGAGATATGGTTTTTGGTTCATAAGTGGGCGACGCCACGCCCATTTTCAATTTTTAAAAAAAGCCTGGGTGCAACTTCCTTCTGCCATTTCTTCCGTAAAATTTAGTGTTTCTGACGTTTTTTGTTAGTCGGTTAACGCACTTTTAGTGATTTTCAACATAACCTTTGTATGGGAGGGGGGCGTGGTTATTATTCGATTTCTTCCATTTTGAACTGTATATGGAAAAGCCTGAAGGAAACGGCCCTATAGAGTTTGGTTACAAAAAACTTAGTAGGGGGCGGGGCCACGCCCACTTTTCCAAAAAAATTACGTCCAAATACGCCCCTCCCTAATGCGATCCTTTGTGCCAAATTTCACTTTAATACCTTTATTTATGGCTTAGTTATGACACTTTATAGGTTTTCGGTTTTCGCCATTTTGTGGCCGTGGCAGTTGGCCGATTTTGCCCATCTTCGAACTTAACCTTCTTATGGAGCCAAGAAATACGTGTACCAAGTTTCATCATGATATCTCAATTTTTACTCAAGTTACAGCTTGCACGGACGGACGGACAGACGGACCGACAGACAGACATCCGGATTTCAACTCTACTCGTCACCCTGATCACTTTGGTATATATAACCCTATATCTAACTCTTTTAGTTTTAGGACTTACAAACAACCGTTATGTGAACAAAACTATAATGCTCTCCTTAGCAACTTTGTTGCGAGAGTATAAAAATGCACCATTTCGACATTCCCAATAAAAATAATGTTATCAAAATATAAGTAGTTAAAATTTATCCTCAACATTTTCTATACTAAATTAATAAGGAGATAGTATTTTATAACATTAAAAGTTATAATATTGGTAGAAATTTAATAAAATTCTTCTATACTAAATATTTAATTTTCTATTATTACATACAAAATAAGATTAGTTGGACTTAAACTATCTAGATAATATTAAAAATTATACTAATATCAGTAAACACGCGGCTATGAGTACGATGATTCCGCTTAAGCTTTTCACTACCACACCTGAAGCAGATACCTCTTTCGTAGAGTTTATCACTGCGTCCAGTATCGTATCTAATTCAGTTTCAACTATTTCTGGTAGCGGTTTCATCTTGGTATCGCATACAGTATTTGCGATTGCATCCACAACATTCGCAGTAAAAACACGGTAATTTACTCTGCCAGGATAGAGCTCATCATAAATGAATTCTTGTAATTTATTCGAAAGTACCCATAATCTATCTTCCGTATCGACCTTTACTTCGCTGGGAAATACGAATTCTTGCGCACTCGTGTAAACACGCCCTTGAGTATCGGTAGAATAATCTGTATTAGTTGTACTCCAACAGTCCAGAGCATTTAGATTTGGTAATGTGTAAAACAATACTTCGGTACGTGGGTCTATAAATGCTGCACCTGCTTGTCCGTTTGAACCACGCGCTCCTAAAACTTTGAAGTTATGGTAGATTTCACCAGAACTAGCTAAGGTTTTGTTTCTAAGAACACTTGTACTAACTGAAAACTCAGTTGTAGAGCTGAGTGGATGAAAGTATAGTATAGCAAAGCCATCTTCCTGTGGTTTAGATAGGGCCAAACCGTACAAACCATCATCCCATTGAAATTCTATACCATCTATACTGTAATTTCCAGCTAATGGGTCAGGATGAAAGAAATTATGCTGTACACGCCATGAATCATCTTGTGCCCATGAATAAACTATTAGACCAGGGGCACCTAAATCAGCAGCATAGGCAAAAGAATATTGGCAATTAGAGTCCTCTACCGCTAAATTTGCGAAGAAGGAGCCTTGTTTCATATGACTGTTAGGAAATTTGTAGCGACGTAAAAGGTTATCATTATGCAAATCATAAACTAATAACTGGGCAGTTCCAAATATAGTTGTATTCTCTAAAACGCCTGCAATACGTGAGTCTAGTACCCATAGTCGGCCACAGCGATCAGCTCGAATTCGAAATGGAGAAACAAGCTCTGGATCCGAGTCGGCAAGATTATGTGCCTCCCAACTAGGGAAAGGAATGAGTAGTGGTGATTTTGTAGATTTTTCTGAAATTATAACATAGTTATTAGTGAAGAAATTACTAGACTTTAAGGCCTTTTTAATTAAAATTTTTGATTTTAGTAATTTAAATTCTAATTGATTAAGCTAAACAAGCGGCTACACATTGAAAATATAAAAATGTATATATAGTACATATACAAAGTATTTAGCTTTATTAAATGATACTTTACGAAGCCCTACTAATGTGCAGAAATTAACTGATTGCTCATAGCCGGTTGAATATGGAAAACAAATATAACATTAGTTTAGGCGCTGCTCGATCGTTTAAATTTAGAAAGTAGGAAAGACAAACCTATATTCTGCGCCATAAAATTTGAAAAGACAAATTTTACCTTGAACACAATATAAAAGCAAATATGAACGTTAAACTGGTTTCTTTTAATTCTAAACATTCCAAATTCGAATACATGTGTGTATGCACATATACTCATACACAAATAATCCAGGTGTTGTTTTCGCAACAAACAAGTTAGAAAGAATATTTGCTTTTATTACTTTGAATATAATTTTTGCCGTTTGGCCGAAAAGGTGCATGACTTTAGAAAAATGTAAGCAATAAATCAAAGCAAGTATTGAAAACTGCCAAATGCACAGACTATGACTAAGAAGTTACAGAATATATAGATGTATGTGCATTAGGGTGTTTTTTTTCTTTGAACTATTAATTTTTTTCAGTCCCATCATGAAATTTCCTTGGAAATACCCTAAAAAAAATTCCCTGACAATTTTAGCCCTTAATATTAACATTAAGAACTATCCAAGGCCTGTAAAAATTTTCCATAGAAAATACACTACAATCGTGAGTTTTCATCTTTAAATTCCTACAGATCCGAAGTATTTTATGGCATCGCTTTGACTTTAGACGCATATTTCTCAGAATTGTTCACTATACAGAAGTGTTCAGTACAACAAAGTCGTAACTCACACCGGCGAGGTAGTACGGGGCTCTAAACCTGATTTTTCCATGAAATTCGCATTTTTTTGTATTTATCACGTAAATGACAAGAGCTATAGAAAAAATTAAGATGACAAATTTGTAGGAAATTTTATTTGGCATAAAAAAGGTCCGAGGTAAAAATCGCTATCATTAATACTTCTCGACATATTCAGCTTTTTAAGTAAGGGTGTATGCAAGTTTCATAGATTTTTTAATACATACCATCTATAAAAATTCTATATAGCCTTACTTAAAAAGCCGAATATCTCGAGAAGTATTAATGACAGTGATTTTGACCTCGAACTTTTTTTTCCTACAAATTTGTCGTGTACATTTTTTCTATGGCCCCGTACTACCTCGGTGTGAGTTATGACTTTATTGCACTGGGCACTTTTGTAGAGTGAACAATTCTAAGAAATATGCGTCTAAAGTGAAGGCGATGCCATAAAATACCTCTGATCTGTAGAAATTTAAAGATAAAAACTCACGATTGTAGTGTATTTTCTATGTAAAATTTTTACAGGCCTTGGTCCAGTTCTTAATGATATTATTAAAGGCTAAAATTTTCAGGGAATTTTTTTTAGGGTATTTCCAACGAAATTTCGTGACGGGACTGAAAAAAATTAATAGTTCAAAAAAAAAAACACCCTAATGTATAGTACATATATAACTCTTTTATGTATATGATTGTGAAAATTGTAGCTGTTTCGGTACTGTTTGAACCGGTCTTTATTATTTCAATTTGTTAATTGAATATTTTTGTACTTCATATATCATTTATAAAAATATGCTTTCTCTAAGACTCTACTTTATATAACATTTTTTTGTAGGAAATTTTACCATAGTAATCCTGTCAAATATCATCGAAAATGAAGATGTGCATACATACATATAGAATATATGTACCATTGCACATTTAAGATTTTTTATGCTTATTGCCAATATACATAATTTTGATAAGATAAATGGATTTAGTAAAATACGAAATCGTTTTGAATTATCCGACTTGTATACATTAATATCAAATATTTTACAAATTGTTGCCACATATCACAATATTCAAAATTTTGAAATACAAAACTAATTTAATTCTATAGGCTCTTTATGTTTTAATCAATTTCGGTTCTTTTAAATACAAAATTTCTTCCGCGTAAGCAAATAAAATTTTCTTTTATAAAAAATCTCGTACTTTTATACAAGGGGTTTTTCGTTCAGTTTTAATCCCAGAAGAAAATTTAAATTCGAGTAAAGCCGCACAATGAAAATATAAGAAGGCATCTGCAAAATACACGGAAATATGAAAATATTTCACTTCGAAAATGCCAACGGAATGCATTCATTTTTCGTCTCATATTAAATTATAGTTTTAATAAAATATATAAAAAAATCTTTCTTAATTCTCCTAAATTTTTGGAAACAAATCTCAGCTATAACGAAAATTCTCCAGCAAGATTCCTATTAATATCTCCGAATCCTTTCCGGTATATATAATACATATCTGGTCTAAAATCAATCATACGAAATCACTGGCAGATATTTGATTCGATTTAGTTCATTTCTAGAAGAGATTCGCTTCTTATATACATATATGCGATAAGTTTACTTGATATCTTCATTCAAATTTTTGAACTGTATAAATACATAGGTCGCTATTTAGTTAAATAGTTTTAAACTATAAATTTTAAGTGTGGTAAGGCCTGCTAAAATGAATAAGAGTTAGAACAAATGACCTCTAGACTAAGTGTGGTAACGCCCGCTAAAATGAACAAGAACGAACAAAAGGCATCCTAACCAATTTGCAAATAAGTAGTAAACCAGTCGCAACTTGGATTCTGATCTTGTTACCATTTACGAGGTTTGTACTGAAAGTATTGCGACTTTCTAATTTTCTCGGGGCACGTTTATTCGATTTTCGATTGTTTTGTTGTTATATATTGGTACTCATATCCTTGAATTATGCTGAGAAGTCGGCTATTTTAAATGTTTAGTTAATTTTTTACACCTGTTTTACTTGAACTGCATCGAAGAAGGATCTAATGAAGATCACAAAAATTTTTTAAAAGTAATTTTTGGTTTGAGAACTGGAAAAAACGCTGACAGAAATGCAACATATCTGAGAGTGATTACTTTGAAGGGGATATTCATGATATTCTTGAATATGAATATGAAATGGTAGATAAATACTTTATTAAGAAATACACAATACGTAATGCATGTTGAACAAACCTTGTATAATATCTTCAATCTGTATTTTTTATCTGACTCACCATTGATATCAAAATAAGCCAATGACGCTGGTACACCGTCTCGCCATCGTGGCAAAGCAACATACATTCGTGACCTATATACTTCCAACCCAAAAGGTATAACGTTATCTGGCCGAAATTCGTGATTTTCAATTGCCGTCCAACGTGCTTCGGCATTCTCATATTTAAAGTCCATCTCCTTCCACTCGAATGCGATACGCAAATTATCTTTGGTTTTAGCCAAAACAGCAAAAAGTAATATAAGGCAAGTATTTTTTCTTAGCCTCTCCCACATTTTATATTTGTTATTTGTCCTCTTCAACCAAAGTGCTAATTGGATTAATATTTTTATTTTATTACCTATTTGTACGGCTTTGTTCTGAATTTTAGCTTATCCATACAATTATTAAAAATACATATGTATGTATGTTCAAATCGATACGGACATTATTGTTCGTGAGGTGATTTTGAGGAGTTACTAAAAGTATAAAAAGGTTTGAAAATACGGGACTATTAAAAGTTATATATTTCTTTAGGTTTGATTAATTTAATTTGATACTTGAGTATTCATTCATTATTATTCAATATGTACACATTTTCTTTTGTAATGAAGCATTTTCCATTTTTCAGCTTTTTATCAAAGCCCAACTTTTTTTTTCAATATTATTTTATTGGATCTGCTTTTTGTTTTAAATCCTAACAATAAGCTATAAAATCTTAAATCCATTTAAAAACTAGACAGGCTCAAGCAAGTGATTGAGCTGTTTTGGTGATACGTTGCTCTTTAGTACGGAGGCATATCTCTTCGTTTAAGGAGAATCGAAGGAACGTACATTTGTATTATATCAATATTAGTTGCACAGGTCGTACCCCACAGTTGAATTTCAGTTATCCATCGGCTTTATGACCGCATTATATAAAAGCACTTTGTTGTTTAGGCTAAGTTTAGAGTTTTTATTTAAAAGCAGCTCTAATCTTCACACATATTATTGTTTATTTTTACTATCAGGCACATTTTTGGTCTTAGCGAAAATGTAACTTGTATATCCGATATTTTTTATGTAACTAAACAGCTTTACAAACCTACGGGTTTTCAGTAACAGAATTGCAATTAGTAAGTTTTCTGTTAACATAACCTTTTAAAAAATAACACCTTTAAAAAGAACAAAATGAGAATTATTTCACGATAACTTCAAATGAAAATTAATTCTAATCTATAGTAATCAGATTTTACATAATATGAACTAAATGCTCATCAAAAACTGCCTATATGTTTTTCAATGCTCCCTGCATAAGGAAGAATGAATAGTGAAGAAATTTATAATTGTGTACCACGAGCTGTGCTTGATGTATTATATGTTTCGTTTATTTATTGTTATTATTTAAATTAATTGATGAATTTTATTTTATTTTATTATCAATCAGTTTATTGCTTTTTGACGGAAATTAGACTGTTAAGACTGTGCGACTGAATTAACGTAAGTGCGTGGTACGTTTATATTTTTACATACATTTATAAATATAAATATTAAGTAAGCATCTAAATGTATGAACGTTTTAAGAAATTATTGCATCTTTCTATTCACCTCTTCTTAACGCTCATGCCTCACTGTTGCAAACGTGTTTCTTTCAAAACAAAAATATAATTCAACTCCTTTATATGTACATGTATAATTCGATCTATTTAACTGCGCTTACATACATACATAAGCATTTAAAGGTAAATTTGAGATACTTACATATGTGCCTGCTGTGCTATTGATAACACAGTCGAGATAATTTTGATTTCCCCGAGTATAACAAATTACTAGATGATATGGTATAAGTGAAAATGAATTGCAATCCAGTCTATTGTTTACATGGTACAAATAACAATGCGAACTCTTAATTATTGCTTTTCTTAATCTAATGTGAGTAAACATGGATGAAGAGCAATATTTTTTCATGATACCTGCTGGTGTTGGCTAATTTTGTAAAATGAAGACCATCCAAAGCAAACACAATAAGAGGGCCGTTAGCAACTATTCTACATAACTAAAAAAACGATTCAAAGGTGTTTTATTTCTACCTGCTAATACCTATTATTTCGTAAAGCAGCTATAAAAACGTTTATCAGTATTCTACATGCAGAGTAGTGAAAACCATCGTTAAAAAAAAAAAATAGTTCAGGCTGAGTTACTTCAATAGAGTTGTGACCAATTTACTTTAAGAGAAATTTCTGGAATATGTTTAGCAAAGTAATACTACCTGTATAGTATTTTGCATCAATCCGCTCTAAAATAAAAATGGCAATACCGCCTTTCATAAACAATATGTTTAACGTACATGAGCCTAAATAACATAAATATTTAAAAAATTATTATTTTGTTTATGCTGCACAAAAAAGTTTAGTTATAATGATAATTGATTTAGTTATCCAGGTAAAACTGCAAAGGCATTATTAATCTAAATTCGTCTTTTAATATTAACACTAAGGATGAATCTATTTGTATAATCTGATTTTATGGCAAGTTTTTCAAATAAAAATCAGCTTTAAATGTCGGATTTTTCTAGAATTTTATGAGAATATTTAGCACAGTAATGTATATTATTTGTAAACAAAACCACAGATTTTGACGATTAAAAAGCCTACCTATTTTTTTAATAAGCAAAAATTTTGAAAAGAGAATTTTAGGTTGAACACTAGAGATTAAATTGATATTAGGTGAAAAGTAACTGATTTAAATCAAAAAATTCCAACCAAATAAACGGTTATTATTTAAAACTTTCACATAAATTTTGCGATTACATTAAAAAGTATTTTTTTCATAGTGGCTAGTAAACTTTTTTCCTACCATTATTTAGAAATTGTTTTATATTACCATTAAATATACCTAGTATTAGTTCCCTTTACATGTTTTTTCCTTTTATCGAATTTGTAGAAGGAACCCACAAATGACGCAACATAAAGATGTAAGCCAACTCTTAGTGATTTTACATTGAACATTGAAGAACGATACCATTAGCACATATTTAATTATTATGGAAAAATATCATTGCCCCATGACTAATAATTTTAGAGGAGCAATCGGGTATTATCAAAGTACAACTTAATACTATGTTCGGACCGACAACGTATGTTTTCGATGAGTTTTCACTTCGTACGAAAACCAGTTTTTCCCACGAAAACATGTTTTCGTTGTCGGTACGAACATAGAATAAGAAATGACAATTACTTATTATGGTAATTACATTTGAATAATTCTCAAAATTTTATAGAAAACATGTCTACATATATACTCTTATATAACTAAAATTTGAAACGTAATTTTATATACGGCATTTATTACTAAAAATAATTTTTTTCCTTTGCTTATTTTATTAATTTTATATTATGCCTAGTACTCATATAAAAACTTATGAAATAATTAAATTGCTGATCCACTGTCTTTGCAATTTATGTCCGCCAAATTTTAATGTAGATATCAGTATGAATGTAAAGACAACTAGACAAACCAATTAATATGCAAACACAATTCAAGTTAGTATTGTATACATCGATCAGGTTTGTGCCTTAAGTCTTTTGTATTTCAAAGCTTAATTAAAATTATTTGTATTTTCTGTCATTTGATATATTTTACTTTTAAAACCCTTAAAGGTGATATAACATTTACAATTTATGGTTACAATGGTTTTTCACATACTTATATTTTGAAACCATTAAACTTCTTTACACTGTTTTTAAAAATCATAACTTTCACGATTTAGATACTTAACATAACGTTTCTTTTTTTCATTCATTACACTGTTTTAATTTGAATATAATAGCATGTCTATGAATGCAAGTATAACGATATACCCTAAAAGATTTTAAATTTACGCGAATCGCTTCAAATTATATTACCTAAATGCGGCTGTGCTTTGAAACTACTAGCAAATAAACAGCTAAGAATATACTTTCAAAACTCAAATATGAGGCTTTCTAAATTGTTGTAGTGTTGACTAATGTTTTGTTTTCTTATTTCACTCAATAAAAATATGAAGTTTTACAATTGTTCTACAACACTTAATATCGATTATCACTCCGTATATAGAACATACTTTTTTGTTCAATTATTAGTTTACAAATTAAATGCGTATTATTAATATATAAGTACATGCAAATATTCATAATTCTTATTTTTTACATTTTCTTTACTGATTTGTTATTATTATATATGCAGTCATGATATTGGCTAAAAGGAATAACACGTTTTGATTAAATTATTTTTATTGATCCGAACGAAATTTTAACTCTTTACTGAACGCAATGACTTCTTTACAGTATGTCACTCGAAATGAAACTAAAAGTAGTTTCCGTAAATTGAAATGGCTAAGACGAATCAACCATAACTGCTAACTACCACGAACGTCTGCTTGAAAATAATGACTCATTGAGTGATCATGTTGTAGTCTCTTTACTCAAGTGATTTTTCAAAGAGGTCAACTCAAAATACTTTTTTTTACTTATTCGTAATGAGTCATAACTTATGACTATGAGTCATAAATAACACTGGTCAACAAATTTGTAATTTTTTTTTATCACATGAAAATTTATAAGAAAGATTGAATCTACTAGGGCCACCAAATAATAATATACCAATGAAAAAAATGTACACATCATGTTTTCTTGTGACATCAAAACATATATTTTCGTAAAAAGTACAAAATTCAGCCACACTTACAGAATTATTTCCTAATATAATATCTAATAGATACTTATGATTATCTTGAATATTTGGCTTCCGATAGGTCTCTTTAAGTCTCCAACAATAGTTTTCTAACATTCCTGGACTCCATTTCCCTTGATAACGCTTCTCCATTAAGGAAATGTCTTGATGGAACCTCTCACCTTGTTCGTCACTCACAGCACCCAAATTTGCCGGAAAGAAATCCAGATGAGAGTCCAGCATATGTATTTTCAAGGACATATTATACCGCAAAGCTTTAAATGATATCATAAACTCATTTATTAAATCTTTGTAATTTTCCGCTTTATGGTTACCTAGGAAATTTTGAACAACATTCATAAAACTTTCCAGGCGAGTTTTTCGTGATCATTCAGTTTTTATTCAAAGCTCTTATCCTTCATCAATTGCCTACAAATATTTCCTCTTTGATTTTCGCCTCGCTGAGTTATATCTTTAAGATATAAAAATCCATCTCCATCTGGTAGTGGAGGCATCGGCACAGGCAGTTCGGCACTATGTAGAATGGGTCTCTTGGCCGAAGACAAGTTTGGATACTGGATAGTGTGTTTGGATTTGGTAGTAATACCTTTTGTTTGAATCAAAAAAAATGCAGCCAGTTGATTAAATTAAATTGGCAAGAAAGTATGAGTGTAACTCTGAACATATACATAATGTATTCATTATTTTGTGTACAAATGACAAACAGAATTAGTTTGGTCAATGAACTAAAAATTTTAGTTATGTACATTTTTTGAATTAGCAAACATTTATAGTGATATTTTTTATTTTGTACAAAAAATTTGCCTTGTAACCAGATTGTATCTAAATATTTCAATATTCGTTTGTGTTCTTTGATGCTAGTCTTTTTTAAATAAATGCACACAATATGGCTTACGGCTTCGAAAGAAGCAAAATTTTTTGTCTGTATGTCAATCCATCCGCTTTAGTATAGAGTCATTATTGAGGATGGGCTTGAATCGGACCACGTATAATGCGGACGTCTAGTAGATTGGACATATACATATGTACATATATATTTCAAAAATCAAATTCTCTCTACCACCTCCAGATAAAGTGTGAAAATGGGAAAAATGAGAGGATAAGCATATCCGCTCCATATAAAAGTTATGTTGAAAACTACTAAATTATCTTGCTGAAGAAAAATGTCACAAGCATTAGATTTCGCGCCAAGATGGCATCTCGTATCGCACCGATCAATATCAACTGAATTGATTAACATCCGTCTGTTTCTTTTGATTTACAATTTATATCGTTTAAAGCAGCAGTTAGATGTAGAAATAAAACTTTGCAGAAAAAATGCACCCAAGGTATACTATCTCTTATCTTGGAAATCGCAAAAGTATAATATGATAAGTCACACCAAAACCTAGCCTTCCTTATTGATTCTATTCGATTCATTAAGCTTAGAACCGTATCATAGATGTAAAACTTAATCTCGTGACTTGAACACTCAGTGCCCAGTAATGTATTTTGTATGGAAATTTAGACTTTTAAAACGTTTTTTTTTTTATAGAAAAGCCAATATTTCGCTTGCAAATAATTTAATGAGACCTGGGTTTATTGTTAGAAACAAAGGTATTTTTATTGAAAAATATGAAAATCAAATAAAATTTTAATTTCGAACCACTCAAATGGGTGAAGTTCTTCGCTCATTATAATAATGTATGTCTTGTGGTTTTTTTGTTACAGGATTTGCATCTTCGGTGGCATGAGCAGTTGTAAAGCTTACTAATTTGCATTGATTTTGAAAAACAAAACACAGATTCAAATACACCCCTTTTTCTTGCTTCTTCAGAGGATATAAATAGTTTTGGCAATTGTGGCTTATTGCCTCGTATTGTGCCCACCAACATGCTATTCCGCACAAGCAAATCTTCCGCCAAGTCATAACTTGTGAACAAGTTGTGCATCGTGATATTTACACCCCTGTCCGAATTTAGGTTGCTGAGTCACTTAACGAGATTGCGCGAGTAAATTTTTACATTAAGTAAAAATGAGTCAAAAGAATATATTTTGAGCTGCACAGAAATGTGTACTCTTTATTTATACTCTTAAGACTAACTTATTACATGTTTCTTACTTCTATTTATACTAACTAGTATGTTTACTTATTACTAGTTGATAGTTTGTTAAGGTACAGATTATATTATTTGTTTAGGTTTGTTTACATACATATACATATATTGTTTGCTTAGATACATTTGCTTTGTTTTAAGATAAGGTTGTTGTGGTATTCAAACTCAATGTTGTTTTGATACTTGTTTGTTTAGGATTGTTTGTTGTAGTGATAGTGCATTTCAATTGTTCTATATCAAGGTTGTTTCTGCATTCTGTTTACTGAAACAAAAGGTTGTTTTGATGTTTGTTACTATTAAATGGAATACATTCCTTAACTCGCGCAATACCTGGCGGCCGCTGTTCATTAGGCTGTGCACCCAAATATACTTCGCCTGCAAGTGGATAGTTGGTTTTTGCGTCAACAAGCCAAAATACTTTTATGCCATATTTTCCAGGCTTAGAATGAATGTATTGGCGGAAACTGCATCGGTTTCTTGTTGAAAGTAACTGCTCATCAACTGTCAATTCTATCTGGGGCAAATGGTATCGTCAAATTCGCAAAGAACAATGTCGATGCATGACAAATAGGCGTCAATTTGTCGTATCGTCAATTTATGCCGTAAGTTGGCCAAATAAATCGCCAATTCTTCACTCATTTCAAAAAATTATATTTGTCTCAACTTAAAATTAACTATCCACTTGAAAATATTATGCGAAACTAATTAGAAATACACCATAATCACCAAAACCGTTGGAAAACTACACTTTTTCGTACAAAATGTATGATGAAATATTATGGGCACTGAGTGGCCTAAGTCTCCAGCATAAGAAGATTCATCAAGCCACCTGGCTGTCTCCGGATCGAAAAACCACCAACCAGAGCGATCATCTTGTGATAGACGGAGGACACGTCTCCAGTGTTTTAGATGTGCGCGCGCGCGAGGTCCTAACATCGACTCGGATCACTATCTTGATGCAGCCAAGATTCGCACCCGCCTCTGTACAGCAAAAAACCCACGCCAACAAACACAAGGAAGGTTCGACGTCGAGAAGCTGCAATCACAACAGACAGCCGAACGATTTTCTACTCGACTTGCACTCCTGCTCTCTGAGAGCACTAGTCAACAACTCGGTATAAGGGAACTGTGGGACGGCATTTCAAGCTCCTTACGCACAGCTGCAACCGAAACCATTGCTTTTCGAAAATCGCAGCGGAGAGAAAACAGGCTGCCTACCTCGCAACGTTACGACCGACCACAACACGTGCGGGATGGGATAGATACCGAGAGTTGAAGAGGGAAGCGAAACGCAGGGGAATGTTCGAAAATTATACGAAAAGATGCGGCGGCTAACCGAAGGTTTCAATACCGGAGCATACCCTTGTAGAACCCCCAAAGGTGATCTAGTCACCGATGCCCAGAGCATACTTAAATTATGGAGGGAAAACTTCTCCAGCCTGCTGAATGGCAGTGAACGGCCAACGCCAGGAGAAGGCGAACCCGACATTCCATTGCCCGACCATGAAGAAGTTCGAATAGCAATTACCCTTTCTGAAGAACAACAAAGCAGCGGCTGCCGATGGATTACCGGCCGAGCTATTCAAACACGGCGGCAAAGAATTGCTAAGCAGCATGCATCAGCTTCTTTGTAAAATATGGTCGGACGAAAGCATGCCCAACGATTGGAATTTAAGTGTGCTATGCCCAATCCACAAAAAGGGATACCCTACAATCTGCGCCAACTACCGTGGGATAAGCCTCCTTAACATCGCGTATAAGGTTCTATCGAACGTATTGTGTGAAAGATTAAAGCCCACCGTCAACAAACTGATTGGACCTTACCAGTGGGGCTTTAGACCTGGAAAATCAGCAACCGACCAGATTTTCACCATGCGCCAAATCTGGGAAAAAACCCGTGAAAGGAGAATCGACACACACCACCTCTTCGTCGATTTCAAAGCTGCTTTCGACAGCACGAAAAGGAGCTGCCTTTATGCCGCGATGTCTGAATTTGGTATCCCCGCTAAACTAAAACGGCTGTGTAAACTGACGTTGAGCAACAGGAAAAGCTCCGTCAGGATCGGGAAGGACCTCTCCGAGCCGTTCGATACCAAATGAGGTTTCAGACAGGGCTACTCCCTATCGTGCTACTACCTATCGTGCTACTACCTATCGTGCGACTCCTTCAACCTGCTGCTGGAGAAGATAATTCGAGCTGCAGAACTTAATCGAGCAGGTACAATCTTTTGTAAGAGTGTACAGCTGCTGGCGTATGCCGATGATATCAATATCAGCGGCCTCAACACCCGCGCCGTTAGTTCTGCTTTCTCCAGACTGGACAAGGAAGCAAAGCAAATGGGTCTGGCAGTGAATGAGGGCAAAACTAAATATCTCCTGTCATCAAACAAACAGTCGTCGCACTCGCGACTTGGCTCCCACGTCACTGTTGACAGTCATAACTTTGAAGTCGTAGATAATTTCGTCTATCTTGGAACCAGCGTAAACACCACCAACAATGTCAGCCTGGAAATCCAACGCAGGATAACTCTTGCCAACAGGTGCTACTTCGGACTGAGCAGGCAATTGAGAAGCAAAGTCCTCTCTCGACGAACAAAAACCAAACTCTATAAGTCACTCATAATTGCCGTCCTGCTGTCTGGTGCAGAGGCCTGGACGATGACAACAACTGATGAGTCGACGTTGCGAGTTTTCGAGAGGAAAAAAAGATTTATGGTCCTTTGCGCGTTGGCCACGGTGAATATCGCATTGACATACATAGTTCAGCGAATTAAAAGACAGCGGCTACGCTGGCTAGGTCATGTTTTCCGAATGGACGAAAACACTCCAGCTCTGAAAGTATTCGACGCAGTACCCGCCGGGGGAAGCAGAGGAAGAGGAAGACCTCCACTCCGTTGGAAGGACCAAGTGGAGAAGGACCTGGCTACGCTTGGAATATCCAATTGGCGTCATGTAGCAACGACTGGCGCGCTGTTGTTAACTCGGCTATAATCGCGTAAGCGGTGTCTACGCCAATTAAAAGTGTTAACACAATGGCTACGACAGACTGCAAACTACATCTGTCAAATATTAAAATACACACGTTCTTATGGGCAGTGTTATTTTCACAGCTGCACGACTACACGACTGCAGGCCGACAGTTGTCGTTCTCGCTAACTTCAATATCCTCCTATTTTTGCCAACGACAGTACGACGACAGTAGAGTTGACAGTAGAATGGAAGATAGAAAGAGGAGGTAGAGTGGTGATGCCACTAATATGTAAAATGTAAAATTATTCACAGCTCTAACAAACTTGACGTTATTTTACAAATAAAAGCATAAAATAGCTATATTATAGCTCTATTATATCATTTGTAATAACAAGTGATAATTTAAAGCAAAAATATTTACCTATTTACTTATTTTTTGCATAAAAAATTTCACTTTGAACAAAATATTAAAATTTCATTGAAGTGAAAGGAATTAGTATGGCCACAACGAAATTGTGTACATGCAAAATGGACAACTGCGTTGTTTTGTGTACATGCTGGCCATTGTGTTGTTGTTGCTTCTCAAAATGTACATGTAGTAAGATGAACAACGACGTTTTCAGTTCACTGTCGTGCCGCTGCAGTCTGTCGTAGCCATTGTGTTTACACTTTAAGAAACAGAAGAGTGCCTCAAGTCACGGGTAGCGCACTCACTAAATAAAACGCCGTTACTTTCTTGTTATAAGAGCTTTATACCCAAAATTCTGTCAACTTATAACTTAAATTTCAGTTTATCACTACGTTGACTTGGACTACCCAAACCCCACAAATTTAATATCAAAAATGAAAATGGGCACTGAGTGCCCAACTCACGTTTCTAAGGTTAATCGCCACTGAGAAATATGCTATAAAATAAAGGTTTATTTTTGCAAAATTAATTTTATTTTTAACATATTTGCCGTCAAAGGATATATACTCGTACCTTTCAACTTGTTGATACTATTTAACTTCTTTATAATAAGCAAAATTACTATAATTGAACTATAGAATTATTGCTTTGAAAAGTCATTATATCTTTTATAATATACAATTTCGGTTTGAAATGTCTCGATTGTTAGCGTATATTACACAGTCCCCAACTGAAAACAAAAAATGGCTAAGTTTAGGTGTAAACGAGTATTTTACACTCTCACAACTTTCTAAGATCAAAGTCGGGGAAATATTTTCTGTTGTTTTATTTGAATTAAAAAATATATAGTAAGAAAAAAATATTCTTTATCCTCGAAATTATGAAGGGATCACAATAATATTTGGTATCTATTTAACTTAAGTATATGCACGTTCGGACGGGGACTCTTTTCGCCGCCCAAACCGGGAGCCGAAGGCGAGGAAAGAAAGGCTAAGAGAGCGCTCGCTCGTCATCGATTGGCACACTGTGCGCTCCTTTCCGTAACAACTCGCTGCTACACAATACGACGTTCCTTTTCTTTTCGAAATTCCTTTAATGGTTGAAACAGCGTTCGGTTTGAAAGGAATATTTACGCTAAGTTCAGTTAAATAAATGTTATTACTCTTTTTTATGTAATATGCATATATGAACGCAAAAATTATTATTAAATAATGATAATTAGCGACAAAAGAGTCCTCGTCTTAACAAACAGATGTAAGTATTATTAATAAATTAATTATTTTTTCATTTAATTTCTTTTGCTGTTGCCGCTTTATAGCTGAAATTAGGCATTTTTTTCATTTAATTTCTTTTGCTGTTGTCGCTTTATAGCTGAATTTAGGCATGCCGCGACGGCAAGTGGTAAAAAATTGTTTAAGCAGCGAGTTTGATACTGAGAGGTTCATTGTTAAAAAGTCGTCGTCAAGGGCAACTCATTAAAATACTAAAAAAGACTGAAAAAAAAGGAATTTCTGCAAGCTACGGCTAATTTTATCTTTGGGACAAGTTAGTTTTTTAATTATTTTCTTTTAACATGAGTTTTTTTAGTACTAAGTTTTAAATTGCTCCTCGATTTTTAAATTTTTCTAGATCACAAATTTTTTGTATATCTGGCCATCTTAACAAAAATACAGCTCGTCATTGTTTTCTTGTTTCTCCTTTTTAATTTATATCTTTTCGCGTTTTAACTTAAAAAATTTTGCATAATTAAAAATTGGGTAGTTCTTCTTTTTTTTTGTTTTTTTTTATTGTAATCGAAGTGGAAAAATTGTAGAAGTATTGCTGTTTTTGGGAGTATTGTGTGGGTCTGTAGTCACACTGTCTTTGCTGAAATTCTGAATATCAAAATGACATAAGCTTCGGAACCAGATGTTACAGGTAGAATTCTCTGCAAAGTTTTGCGATATCTGTCCTTCAAAATTTTCAACTTTTTTACTACCCTTCTTAAAAATATCTTATCAAAAATACCCAAAAAAAAAACAAATTATAATAAATTTTCCGCGACTTCAGAATGTGCTCCCCAGTTAAAAGGAAAAGGCAGCAGTCAAATAAAAAATTGAAGAAGAGTGAGAGGCTCTCAATCATAGGGGTTTTAATGGATGAGGGGGAATTTGAAGTAAGTTTATAATTATGTTTAAATTTTTGATCTAATTTGGTTTTCTATCTTTTCAGGCTCCAACTGCGCAATTTTTAAAAGCGATTTTTGCAAAAATCGCAGTTGGATGCCCCATAGAAACAGGTGGTGGTATACCGCAAAGCCGAAAGCTGGCTCCCGTCAACTGGTGCAGGCCTTCAAGAGGAGGCTGATGGTGGAACCATCGAAGGTTAGTAGAATATTGACATTGCAAGTTTTTTAGTTAAATATTTTTTTTTTAATAATTTTAGCAATAATAGGTAAAATGTGTCCCTACTACGACCAACTGAGGGAAATCTTTGGCAAACGTGAACCACTATGCAAGCGTTGCTCATTATGGGCAGCGTCACCGGCTTACCTTCGCCTCAGTTGTGTCCAGCGAGTCCTGCGCCAGAATTTAAGATCGATTTTTGGAAGAGAAATTTGCAACCATTCCTCTATCAACATTTCAACATTCAACTGGACAATTGGCGGCTGTTCAAGCGAAGATAATTGTCATGTAGAAGCTCGCACTTGAAAAATATAGGATTAAAAGTAGAAAATTAAAGAAAAAGAATAGATATTGAATTAAAAATGCTAGAAATAGATGAAAAATATTCAGATATAGAGATGAGAGAAAGAGTGGCTAAATATGAAATATAGAAATAAATAAAAAAAATATGAACAATAAAAAGTAATAAAACATATTAATTTGCATTTGTATTTTCTTATGTTTATTTATGGCAGCCATCTTATTTGTCCCCAATCGATGACGATGGAGCAGACGTTCCATTACCCGACCATGAAGAAGTTCGAATAGCAATTACCCGGCTGAAGAACACCAAAGCGGCGGGGGCCGATAGATTGCAGTCCGAGCTATTCAAGCACAGCGGCGAAGAACTGCTAAGCAGCATGCATCAGCTTCTTTGTAAAATATGGTCGGACTAAAGCATTCCCAACGATTTGAATTTAAGTGTGCTCAGCCCAATGCACAAAATGGAATACCCCACAATCTGCGCCAACTACCGTGGGATAACCCTCCTCAACATCGCATATAAGTTTCTATCGAGCGTATTGTGTGAAAGATTAAAGCCCGCCGTCAACAAACTAATTGGATCTTATCAGTATGGCTTTAGACCTGAAAAATCAACAACCGACCAGATATTCACCATGCGCCAAATCTTGGAAAATACCCGTGAAAGGATAATCGAGACACACAACCTCTTGTCGATTTCAAAGATGCCTTCGACAGCACGAAAAGGTGCTGCTTTTATGCCGCGATGTCTGAATTTGGTATCCCCGCAAAACTAATACGGCTGTGTAAACTGACGTTGAGCAACAGGAAAAGCTCCGTCAGGATCGGGAAGGACCTCTCCGAGCCGTTCGGTACCAGACGAGGTTTCAGACAAGGCGACTCCCTATAGTGCGACTTCTTCAATCTGCTGCTGGAGAAAATAATTCGAGCTGCAGAACTTAATCGAACAGGTACAATCTTCTATAAGAGAGTACAGCTGCTGGCGTATGCCGATGATATTGGTAACATCGGCCTCAACACCCGCGCCGTTAGTTCTGCTTTCTCCATACTAGACAAGGCTCTCACGTCACTGTTTACAGTCATAACTTTGAAGTTGTATATAATTTCGTCTATTTAGGAACCAGTATAAACACCACCAACAATGTCAGCCTGGAAATCCAACGCAGGATAACTCTTGTCAACAGGTGCTACTTCGGACTGAGTAGACAATTGAGAAGCAAAGTCCTCTCTCGACAAACAAAAACCAAACTCTATAAGTCACTCATTATACCCGTTCTGCTATATGGTGAAGAGGGTTGGACAATGACAACAACTGATGAGGCGACGTTGCACGTTGCGAGTTTTCGAGACAAAGATTCTGCGAAAGATTTATGGTCCTTTGCGCGTTGGCCATGGCGAATAGCGTATTCGATTGAACGGTGAGCTGTATGAGATATATGACAACATTGACATAGTTCAGCGAATTAAAAGACAGCGGCTACGCTGGCTAGGTCATGTTGTCCGAATGGACGAAAACACTCCACACACAAGTATTCGACACATTACCCGCCAGGGGAAGCAGAGGAAGAGGAAGACCTTCACTCCTTTGGAAGGACCAGGTGGAGAAGGACCTGGCTACGCTTGGAATATCCAATTGGCACCACGTAGCGAAAAGAAGAAACGACTGGCGCGCTATTGTTAACTCGGCTATAATCCCGTAAGCAGTGATTACGCCAGTAAAGAAGAAGAAGAAGCTTATTTGTTTAGGTTTCGTAAGTATGATCTTATATAAAGTTAAATCAGAAATGGAGCTCACATACATACATACCTCATACCACCCTACGTATGTTCTATAGGTTTCCACCTGCTAAAAATGTTGTAGTCAATTTCAAAAAAGTGTATTTTATATTGCTAATTCACTTTTTATTGATCACCAAACATTATTGTATACAAAGATTTGCGATTGGCTTCTGACTTAGTTTTTCGCTACCATTTTCACGTGGAGAAAGTTCATCTAGTTCTTCGTCGTTATCGACAACTTAATTCTCTACGTATTCAACATCGTCAGAAGTAGCTCGTAAGATGTTATGCAATATACAGTTGAAACTTTGAATCTATCGTCTTGAATACGTATTATTAATTATTTGAGACAACCAAAGCGACCTTTTAGAATCCCAAAGCAATGTATGTTCAATCCTCACGCGAGGTAGCATAGATGTCACTAACAGTACTACCAACTTACAGAAAAAAAAATTACCGATTCGAAAAACACGCGAATTAATTCAAATTAATTCATCTTTCAATTTGATCACAGTAGTATTGTAAAATGTAAAGCCGCAGGTTACAGAATATCTGTGGGCAGTGGCGGATCCAGAGACAATCCTTGGGGAGGGTGGGGGGTGGCTAATTGAATTTATCCTTCGATTTTGGTTTCAAACTTATTATTGCGAGAGAAATACAGTACAAATTATGAAACAAAAATTATCAATTCCAATTTTTAAGTAAACAAAGTGGTTATAATGCATTACATAGTGGCTCATTTTATTAAAAATTCAAACAGAAAATCCTTTTACATTGCGTGTTTCATAACGCAAAACGATGACTGCCAAGTTTTGCGAATCTTTCGATGACTTCTTCGGCGGTGATTTCGATGTCATGATGTGTATGAAGCAACGCTAATCCAACTAGTCTTTCTTGAAGCATGGTCGTCCTAAGCCATGTTTTGATGCGGCAAAGATAAGAGAAAGAACGTTCAGAGCTCGCGTTTGTTACGGGAATTGTACAGAATACTCGGAGATAGGTGTGGATTGTTCGGAATATGTCGACATCACATTTTCTTAATGTTTCCAGTGCAGAAGTTGGAATTTCGCTGCCTTCAATTTTTTGTTGCTGCTACCAGTAGCTTAATTCACCTTTGAATTTCAATTTTTGTACGCTTTTTTCATCATCCAGAAGATTTCCGAATCTTTCTATCAAGCATCCGATTAGATTAAAAGACTTGCTTTTTCTGGGAGCTATCCAGCAGAGGTATGTAGACAGAGAAACTGTAGTAATCTTCGCAAGTTTTCACGTCGTAATTTTTGCGTTTCGTTTGTCGACCACATGTTCTGGGTTTCGCTTCGTCAACATCGAGTTTTTCTGCCATTTTCTTGGCTTCTGAATAAATCAATCGGAATATTTCATCAACTTTTTCCCTCTTTTTTTGCCAACGTGGCAAGCAACGTCCCAATCATTTTTGATGCCTTCGCCAAATCAATTGCTTTCTTTTGAAGAACTACGCTGAGCGAATGGATGAGCGATAGAATGTCGCTGAGACAGAAGAGCCCACCGTTAAATTCGAACTTGCACAAAGCCGATATGAGAATTGTTGCTTTGCCTGCTGTAACTCTGTTCTTCCACTCACTGATTTTTGACAGAGCTTCGATGATCAACGGTAACTTCGCAACAAATTAAAGGACAGCATCGTGCCTCTCTACCCATCTTGTTTCACACAACTGGACAATTTTTTCGCCAAGTATCTTTGCTAATACAGTCACACGTTTTGGAAATGAGTTCTTGAAGAATTTGTCGACTTGTCTTATGGCACTGGCAACGTTTTCGATTAATGGTACTTTCATTGACTTTGAAATACTGTTGTTGAGTTTGTGCGAGAAACACGGAGTCATGACAGCATTTTTTGCTTCTTTTCGTTGACTGCTCCGATATCTGACAGCATGACCGCACATACATCAGTCCCTATCGAAGCGCCTTTCTCCATTCGGAGATTAATTTTCTTCATGTCTCCAAGAACAATCCCCCCGATGGCAAATCCACTTAGAGACAATTGTTCATCGGTTCGGTCATTTTTTCCAGCAGTCCTGTAAGCCATTAATCCATCTTCATCCTCGCTTTCTTCTGATTCTGTGCCCTCCGCGAGAGCATTCTTCGAAAGTTGACCGAATGCGTCCAAAAGAGATACAAAGTCTTCTCGTATGCATGATTCGCCAGAAGAAAAATCGACGTATCTGTGTACAACGTTAATCTGTAACGAGAAACATTATTCTTCTGTAAATTTCTGTTTATTTTCTTGGGAACAACCACTATCCGATAGTTCAGACAACAGGTGTGGTTCGTGGTGTCAACTGACGCTAGGTGACACCACGAACTACGAAAAACATATAGACACGATGCCGCTTGCGACTATGGAACGCCCCATTAATTCGATATCTCTGCGGGCATATATGTCTCATACTGTACTCAAGACTTCGACTCTTTCTCAATTCAGAATTTAGTACTTCCGCTGTGAGTCGCCCAGAAAAGGGTTAAATAAGTTTAGACAGGTCATATAATGCAATTTATGATAGTATCTTGTTGTGATTTCCATAGTGTATTTGGTGATAAGAGTGTCACTGCTGTATTTTCATTTTTTTATTGCAGAGAATATTTTTCTAGCAAACAAGTGAAATTTTTAGGTTCTGCGGTTCCCAGGGCGGGGAAATTTCCCTAATATAGCAGACGTAGCTGAGAGTGTACACGAAGACCATGGAGATTCGATTCGGCGCCTTTCGTAGCAACTCTGAGTTACGTATGGAACGACTTGGCGCAATTTACGTCGATATCTTTAATTGAAAACGTATGTACTTGTGCAAAAACTGAAGCCGCTCGACCTTCTCAATCGACATCGCTTCGCTCTATATGCTCTTGAAAAGTTCCAAGAATATCCGTCGTTTTCGAGCCAAATTTTGTTCAAGGATGAGGCCTATTTCTGGCTCAATGGTTATATAAACAAGAAAAATGTCCGCATTTGGGACTAAGAAAACCTGAAGGGATTGAAGTGCTGCCATTTCATCCAGAAAAAACAACGGTTTAGTGTGGTTTGAGGCCCGGTGTAATCTTCGGCCTATATTTCTTTAAAAAAGGTGCTGGTGAGAACGTAACCATCAATGGCGACCGTTATCGCGCCATGATAACCGACTATTTGATGTCTGAAATTAAAGCTCGTCATCTCGGCGACATTTGGTTTTAACAAGAAGGCACCACTTCTCACACATCGCATCAATATATCGATTTATTGAGAGAACACTTCGGTCAGATCGTATGATATCACACCGTTGGACTTTTTTCTGTGGGATATGTAAAGTCTAAGGCCTAATCCCAATTGAGACGTAGCCGCGGCCAACATTTGAAGGAGATAATCTTCCAACAACAAATGGCAAAGAATGCTATTTCGAATGATCGTAAATATTTCGCACAACATTTGAAGTTTTTGTGCTTTTTCTTTAAAAAATATATGTATGTGTAATTGATTTTCCACCTTAAGGTATTATTATAATTTTTGGATTCATTGTAGTACTGTAGCTGACACCGAGTAAAATAGAAGTGGGAGGAAGAAGAACGCAAAGTGTTGGAGGTACATTTGCTGGATGCTGGAAAATTATTTAGATTGCTTAAAACGAGTAAATTTAGTGTTCCATCACAATATTTCAATATTAATTTTCCAAATTTTTTAAATGGTGATGGCAACCCGCTCAAAAACCACTAATTGAAGATTTGAAACAAACTGAATTTTACAATGAAAACCTTTCAAAGGCAACGAAATGCATTAATGTGCATTTGGAATTTTAACCTCGAAATTGAGCTGTTTACAAAGAAAGGGGATGTTCGAGTGTCAATCACTGCGGCAATATTGCAAAGCATCATATTCGACGCGAAAATGTAGCAACTTTTGCAAATGTCAAACGTTCGAACAACTCAAATTTTAACATTTCTTGCGCGCAAATGTGACAAAATCGGCATCAAGAAAATTTATGATGGAAAAAAGGAGACAAGCGAAATCGCTCTTTATTTTTGTTTATAACCAATTATTATCATTAATTGTGTTTCTCGAGACATTGAAAATGTGATAAATATATGTATATCTTGTAGGTACAATTTAATGTGTCTGGCGTATTTAGTTATTGATTTATTGCGCTTTTTGTAGTGTTTGCGTTATATGGGAAGTGAACGGGGTTGTCTTCCGATTTCATCAATTTTCACTATGATGAGACTTCTTATAATATTTATGATAGGCAAATTTTTTCCCACAGTTCCCCCGAGCAACTGCAATCACCTGTGCCAAATTACAGTTTTATGTCTTAATTTAGTGCTTAGTTGTGACTTTTTATAAGTTTTCGGTTAATAGCGTTTTTTACTAAGGAACACACTAACCAAGTTTCATCAAGATATCTCAATTTTTACTCAAGTTATAGCTTTCTCGGACGATCGGACAGACAGACAGACAGTTACCCCGATTTCATCTCGTCATCCTGATCATTTATATTAATGTATGTTAAATATATTATGATATACAATATGATATTATTGTTTTATTAATTTGTGGATTTTGTTCTTAATTTTACAGGATATAGTAGAATCAATTCGCAATTAAAAAATCTCTTTTTTTTACACATTTCGTTCCCTTTTTGTACCTTTCTAACTGAAAGAGTTAATTTTTGCTAACTCTTAAAACTAATCGAGACAGATATGGGGCTATATATATATATATATATGTAGGAGATTTGCTTTTGGATGTCTCCATATCACTTTACTACACACTTTTGCACTTCACACTTCACAGTTTTACACTTTACACTTTATACTTCACTTTTTATTTTACGAGCACAGCGAGTTCTGTTCCAATCAAGATCACTTCTTGAACTGATTCTGCGAGGACATTGCGCTTAATTATATACGCACCCCTTTATCAAGAATGATAGAGACAATATCTATCATTCTTGCCCCTTTATTATCTACAACTCTCTTCTTCTTAATTGGCGTAGACACCGCTTACGCGATTATAGCCGAGTTAACAACAGCGCCCCAGTCGTTTCTTCTTTTCGCTGCGTGGCGCCAATTTGATATTCCAAGCGAAGCCAGGTCCTTCTCCACTTGGTCCTTCCAACGGAGTGGAGGTCTTCCTCTTCCTCTGCTTCCCCCAGCGCGTACTGCGTCGAATACTTTCAGAGCTGGAGTGTTTTCATCCATCCGGACAACATGACCTAGCCAGCGTAGCCGCTGTCTTTTAATTCGCTGAACTATGTCAATGTCGTCATATATCTAGTACAGCTCATCGTTCCATCGGATGCGATATTCGCCGTGGCCAATGCGCAAAGGACCATAAATCTTTCGCAGAATTTTTCTCTCGAAAACTCGTAACGTCGACTCATCGGTTGCTGTCATCGCCCAAGCCTCTGCACCATATAGCAGGACGGGAATTATGAGCGACTTATAGAGTTTGGTTTTCGTTCGTCGAGAGAGGACTTTACTTTTCAATTGCCTACTCAGTCCGAAGTAGCACCTGTTGGCAAGAGCAATCCTGCGTTGAATTTCCAGGCTGACATTATTAGTGGTGTTAATACTGGTTCCTAAATAGACGAAATTATCTACAACTTCAAAGTTATGACTGTCAACAGTGACGTGGGAGCCAAGTCGCGAGTGCGACGACTGTTTGTTTGATGACAGGAGATATTTCGTTTTACCCTCGTTCACTACCAGACCCATTTTCTGTGCTTCCTTGTCCAGCCTAGAGAAAGCAGAACTAACGGCGCGGGTGATGAGGCCGATGATATCAATATCGTCCGCATACGCCAGCAGCTTTATTGCTCTACAAGTACCTAATGGTTCCTGAGTTTCTTCACTCTGTTCGCAGAATACGATCAGACCTCACTCAGTAACAGTTTCTCTAGTCCTGTTACTATGCTTATTTGCGCATTTACATTCTGTAGTACCGTATTACATGCGCCAATGCGTCGCCTACTTCAAATAACGTTGTGTCATACAGCCACCTACAAAATAATACCACTACAACATACGCATTTACAGTGACATACAAAATACAAGCATAAGCGCTCCGACATATACATATATATATATATATATAGGGTGTTTTTTTCTTTGAACTATTAATTTTTTTCAGTCCCATTACGAAATTTTTCATAGAAAATACTCTACAATCGTGAGTTTTTATCTTTAAATTCCTACAGATCAGAGGTATTTTATGGCATCGGTTTGACTTTAGACGCATATTTCTCAGAATTGTTCACTCTACAAAAAGGCTCAGTGCAAAAAAGTCGTAACTTACACCGGTGAAGTAGTACGGGGCTCTAAACCTGATTTTTTCATGAAATTCGCATTTTTTTGTATCTATCTCGTAAATGACAAGAGCTATAGAATATAGAATATTTGCTTGTTTGGCGGCAATTTTAATATGGAGCCCACAAAGGAGCATTTTCGTCATATTTACTTTATTATTTCCGTAAAGGAAAAAATGCAGCTCAGGTTGCTAAAAAGTTACGTGATGTGTATGGTGACAAAGCCTTAAAAGAAACACAGTGTCAAAGTTGGTTTGTCAAATTCCGTTCAGGTCGGCCAAGTGCAGTTGATGATGACGTCATCAAGGCTTTAATCGAATCGGATCGTCATGTAACTGAGCATGAGATTGGAGAGAAGTTAAATATACCACAATCAACCATACATGATCATGATACCACGTGACCATACCCATGATTTCAACCCTCCTAGTTATCTGAAACCAAAAAAAAAAAAATATTATTAATCTAGAATAATGTCGCAATGGCCGGAACTACGGAAAAGTGGGAAAACATTTTTTTCACAAAATGGCGACTGCATTAAAAAAAAGTTTTTTTGGATCACTTTTTCTGACTATTTTGAATTTTTTAAAAATAATAAAAATAAAAATTTGAGGATGGGGCTAGTTCCAACCATAGACAAGCCTATAAAGAAGACTCAATAAAAATTTCAAGTAAATCGGTCCAGTAGAACCTGAGAAATCGTAGGTATCGTTCCGAAAAAGTCAGTTTTGAGAAAAATGCGTTTAAAGTTTCGCGAAAAGTCGTTTGTTCGATTAGTTCCGGCCGAACCAGTTTGGATGCCGGGTCAGAAAAATGCCTATATCTCCGAAAATAATTTGAATTTTGAAAAATCCTCTTGTACACATATTCTTAAATAAAACTTTGAAAATATAAAAAAAAAATTTTCGATTTTTTTAAATTTCTAGACCAGAACACCCCCTTAATCACTTACAATGATATGTATTGGTTTTGATGTAAATTTGTTCTGGGCAAATAAACCGCTTCCTACACGTTATCTAATAGTGTGCAAATAAAAATTGGAACAAAAACAGTTTGCATTGAATTACAAATGGAAAAACTATAGAAAAAATTTATTCATCATTTAGTAATAAGAAAAAATACAAAATATCGCTAAAAATTTAGTTGTTATTTATTCAGTACTGCACAAATTTTACTACAGAACAAAATTACATTTAACAAGGAAGAAAGGGCTAATTTCGGGTGCATCCGAAGATCAACACCCGGGAAATACTTTAAAGTGAAAAACGTCCACCAGAGGATCGAGATCCATTTACCATATATAACTCATACACTGACAGACACATAAAGTGTGTTCAAAAAAAATCATTATATGTAGTATATAGGAGAACCCGATTTTATATATTTTTGCCAATACCATATACTATTAAATGCTACATACCAAAAACCAATCATATAGAGCAAAATCTGTCGGATGTTCCGAAAATCCTGGTAATAGGTACATAGGGGCTAGGATAAGTTTTCACTCAAATGTATCCATTTTATGTACAAATATACATTGTTATGACTAAAACCCGCTCTTTCATTTTCTGACTTATTGGCCAATATTACAAAGTCACCTGAAAGTTCGAAAATCTTTATATTGTTTATGTGGGGTATATGGGGACAAAGAGAAGTATTGGCCCGATTCAACCCATTTTTGGCATACACATATATCATTGTCCGTAAAGGATTATCACTGAATTTAAATTTATCTCACACATTGACCAATACAAGTATTTCCGAACAAATATCAACTTTAGACACTGAGGTCCAAATATTCGGTACCTTGAACAGTTTTTTTTTTGGATTTGAACAATTTTCGGTCATAAGTAAAATAATCAGCTGCAGGTTGCTAGGGTGTAAAAAGTATATATGAATAGGTACAATGGAAAAATACTATTCATCTTCGAGGAATCGCTGGGGGTTTCTTCTAGGTCTAAATTCCGTAAACTCTTCACATTAATACTATAAAAACTTGTTTATTTTTATTAGAAATTTTGAAAAAAGCACACATATAATAAATAGAATTTGATGATGGCAGATCATGCAATGGTATAAGGGCATGAGGATGTAAAGGATCAAACAAACAGAAATAAAACACTTGTACTCAGGACATGGACAATATAATAAAATTACATTATGCGTATTTACTTACTACCTTCTGCTGCCGAAGCAGAACCAATAAGGTTGAACCCACGTCGAATTAGTCAAAAACGTCTTTGACTAATAAGACACAAAAACGTCTTGTGCTCTAACCGACACCAAGCGAAGCTCAATGCGACATTTTGTCTTTTTGCCTCGCTTGGTGTGCATTGAAATTAAACGAAAAAAAGGAAACGAATATTTTCAATAATTGAATTTTGTGAACGAAATGAAATGTTAACATTCGAATATTTGCTGTATTTAATAAAACATTTCATTTTTAAGCAAAATACAAACTACCGCAAAAGCATAACTCCTACAAAAAGATTAGTTATAACATTTTTCCTTTGAAAAACAATGGTGCAGCTATAGGCAACGAAACGTGTTTTTCTGTCTTATCATGTCTGGTCCATTCGGTGTAAGTTGCGCCGTGGCTCAGCATGTATAGATCGACAACATAGACGGTTTTGTCGCATTTGGTATGCGTTGACTGTATGAAAATACATGAGAAGTTCGACAAGTCAAAGCTCGAACATACGTTTTCGTTTCGCCTTGTTCGGTGCGTATTGTCACATATGAAGCTATGGGCTATGAGACAAGAAAAACTGTTTTGATTAATCCTACTATTCACAACACAGTCTTTAGTCACAAAACTAAAAAAAACTTTTGTTTGCCATTTTGAATATACTGAATAGAGATCACCATAGATATTAATCGATTGTAATTTTTTTATATTTTGTAAGCAACTCAAACATTTTTTGTGTTAAAAATAAATCAATTTCACATAAATTTCGTAAATATTCTGTAACAAAGTCAACATACACTCGTGCCACACAAACCTTACCACTCAATATTTTCAAGTATTGTGCATATTTGACTACACTTTATAGCGGTACTTTTTGCGGTATAGACATTTTTTATTTAGAAATAAGTTAATGATTAATAACATCAAAAATATTAAAAATTAAAAACAAAACACATTCAGCTATAAATCAATTGAAAGATAGGAGCTTTACAAAATGAGCTCGAAATGTAGGAGACTGACATGCAATGAAAAAATTATATTTCGGTATAGTCGGTGTATCACTTTAAAAACAATAAAATCGGCCGCTTTTGTATTAGCACAGAAAAGCTAATTTGTGTTTAACTCATTAAACGTAACAAATTAAAAACTATAATTATAATTAGATAATATAATTTAGTTTACTTATCCTTACTAAAAACTTAAAAAAAATGAAGAAAATCCCGAACGAACGAAGAAGCCCGAAAAAAATTTAAGAAAGTATAGTAGTAAGGTTTGTGTGGCTACAAGTGTATATTTTTATTAAATATTTATATTGGTTATTTGTTATCGACATATTTATTTTCATTAAATGTAAATACATCTCTAAATAATGAAATGTAAGAGCGGATTAGATCGGTTCGTTTTCAATTGAGAGATATTTGTGATTGTCACGTTCTGAATTACAAAATCGTCTCAAGTCACAAAAATTGCATCTAATTGAAAATCTCAATTTTAGAGACTTGTGACTGTATCACAGTACCGAATCGCTCGGTTAATAAGGCAACAACTGAATTAGTAAAAATCATTAAATTAGTTAAAATCATTATTATGAAGTATAGTTCATTTTAAAATTATGTATAAAACCTACCAATCTTCGTTCACATTCCTTACGGGGCATCTCGACAGGATAAAATCTATGTCTTGCGAACTGTATTGCCGTGCCTATTGCCTGTGGAGTCTCCACAATGCTTATATCTTACAATATATCGCAAACAAATTCGTATGCCATATATCGTAAGCTATAAGCTGTCACTTCAGCAGTTTGACAGCGCAGTTTTCATTTCTATGAAAATTTCGAAGATGCAACATATCCCATTTGCACATATGCCTACGGCATTTTCATTTCGGTAATATGAAAATTAGAAGAGCGAGTATTAAGACGGTTGTGTTATATTATAAAAATAAAGTACATTTTCAAAATAATATTTTTTCAAAAAATTATTATTTAGTTTAATATTGTTAATTTACAGAAAAATTATGCAAATTGGTTTGGGAATAAGCGAAATCTTAAGTTTAATAAACTTATACTAGGGAAAATCAAAATATCATTGCTCATTTTAAAATTATTATTTTAATTGGTATATAAAATGTATGCCACAATCATGACATAGTAGTCCAAAAATATGAATTCTTATTTTTCCCAGAAATATACATTTGTAAAAAAAGGATCTTTATCCTTTGTTATTATTTCATTTTTCCCAGAAATAAATTTGTAAACAAAAGGATCTTTATCCTTTTTTTATTTTCCACATTAAAGATTTAAACAGTTCAAGGGCTCAAAACATGCGGTGCATCAGCTACCTACCCAAATGCTACCTTCGCAAATGATAAAATAAATTTTTCAAGAGCTCAAAGCATGCGCTACATCAGCTCGAACCTACTTACCCTACGCCTTTGCGCAAATGATTATCTTATTTGATAGATAGATTAGATTTGGCAATGGCAATAGCAATAGATTTGACAGTTCGCAAGACATAGATTTTATCCTGTCGAGATGCCCCGTTAAATCGCGATGAAAATATTATGTTACTATACACATGCATACATACATATTACACACAAAGCTTGTTTATTTTCTCTTGCTCTTCAAATGTGGATCATTCACAATGCGTAACCAGCTGTCAAAATTACTTGAGGAAATAATGTATTTTTTTTCTTGAGCAATTACTTAAGAGCTGGGTACCAACCTTTACCAGACCTCAGTATTATTGAAAATTGTTGAGGATACCTAGCAAGCCAAGTTTTCGCAGAAAATAAACCTTACACTAGTGTGTAGGAACTGAAAATGCTATTGTGTCAAAATGGGGAGCGTTTCCGAAAAAATACATTAAAAAAAATTATTTAAGTCAATTTCCAATAGTCTTACTGAAGTTTTAAAAAATCAAGTAGGATCCATACACTATTAAACTCCATTTATATCTAAAAATTGTACGTACTTATTTAATTTTATGTTTATATTTATAAATATACTATCACTTTGTCATGGCAAAAGAAGTTTTTGTTTTGTACTAAATGCAATTAAGAAATTTGTTTGTCTGTTTTTTCGCTACATTGTGTTGTAAAATCGGTAAAGGTTCAGGAGAGCGGCTTTTCCGAAAACGTGCACCAATTTTCACGGGAAATGTCTTAAAATACTCGTTTTTAGTTCTACTTTACGAATATGTTAGGCGCGTGCTTTTAAGAACAATATTTTCTTTGTTGGACCGACCAGGGTTATTATTTTTCGAGCGCTCGAAAAAAAATAACCCTGGTCGGTCCAACACCCGGCGTTCATAATTCTTCTGTGTCCAACTTCTTCTTCTTTCTGCAATAATAATGAATTATAAATTTTTCTATTACGTATTTCTCATTTTTACCAATTCTCTTTCAGACACGAATATCGAGAGTATCGATATTTTAATTTCTTTTTATTTTTCCAATTATTATTATTTTTCTATTATGTGTCTCTCATTTTTATCAATTCTTGTTTAGTCTCGAATATCGAGAGTATCGATATTTCGAAACCGATCTCTGCTTGTATCACTAGTACCCAACTGAATTTCGAACAGTGATGCCATTTATAGCGTAAATATCGTGCAAAATCATAATTTTTCTTTTTGTTTTTACTACAAAAAAAACATAAAAATAGATAACGCGCCATACATATTCGTAAATTGGAATTAAAAACACGAATTTTAAGACATTTCCCGTGAAAATTGGTGCACGTTTTCGGAAAAGCCGCTCTCCTGAACCTTTACCGTAAAATCAAATACTTTCATTAATTTGTTTGATTAGAATTAAAAAAATTCAATGTACTATATTTTTGCCGTGGACCGTATGTACCCAGAATCATATTCATGGAACAACTTCGCCGCATTAAAAATTCGTTAAAGATGACGATACTGGATTCAAGTACGCCAAAACTTTGGAAAGTTATCTTGAAAACTGTTTTATAAAATAGAATCAAGGAAAGTTGCGTCAAAATATGGCGAAAGAAATTTTTAAAACCCAAGCACAAATAAATTTATTGTAAATATGATCCATCTCAAAAATAAACACGTAAATTAAATTACTAAGAAATCTAATTTCTTTAAGAAATGTATGTACATATATTATTTGGTTAAATTTTTATTCGTCCACTTCTAAAACACAAATGTGCCCATATGCAGTAAAAGGCTGGGATTTAGAATAGCATCCCCGGATTTCGGGAATAAAATGGGTATCACTGGAAAGGTGACGTTCTCCAGATCACGAAAATATATATATAGTTGCCGCTGACTTATAGTTTTAAAGATATTTGCATTTAAAGTTGAAAAATTGATAACTTTTCCATTGATAATTTGTATATTGTGAATAACTTTTTCACTCATGTTAAGCACTTTTCACTTACTAACACTTCACTATAACGTTTCTGTATATTAATTTTTTTAATATTTGTTGTAAATAAAGCTTTATTTTAATTATTTTATTTTAGTACAATTCTCTGCATTTGCACAATAAGAAAAGGGTTGCCATGGTTATTTTTTTTGGAGCGCGGCGCTCAACTTTAAATGCAAATATCTTCTTGAAAACTATAAGTCAGCGGCAACTATATATATATATTTTCGTGATCTGGAGAGCGTCACCTTTCCACTAATACCTATTTTATCCCCGAAATCCGCGGATGCTATTCTAAATTTTACCCCAGTAAAATAGTGGAACCATCAGTTTGGAGGTTTCACAGAACGTGAAACCTGAACCAGAGAACTGCAAAACTCACTTTTCCTTGAATCAGCTCATACGCAAAAGTTTCTATTCAAGTCCAATCACTGAGCGAAGCACAGCGTTGAGTAAAAATCAGCTCATGTTGCCGAATCGCTCATTCGCGTACAATGTGAGCCTTCGGTCTGAAATGCTTTGCTCACGTTTGCTCACTTCACGAAATATTTAGCTCATGCTCGCTCACTTCACGAAATGTTTAGCTCACTTTCGCTAAGTGATTGGAATTGAATAGAAACTTTTGCGTATGAGCTGATTTAAGGAAAAAGTGAGTTTTGCAGTTCTCTGGTATGTATATTGTTTTTGTATGCTTTGTTCGCGATCAGCTTATGTGTCACATGCATTGCACTAAGAATTTGGTACACAACTTATATTTTAGTATGTATTTGTCATCCCGTCGATATGGAGCAAGAAGATATTTTAGAAAAAATACGTACAAACGCCTACACATTGTCAGCCCGACATAAGGGAAGGAGCCATGTTTGGAATATATTATCTGAAATTATTAAAGAGGATGGCACTATTTGGAATGGATTTATATACTGCCAATCCTGTAACAATATTTTAAAATATTTGCCAAAAAATTCTTCAAATTTAAACAGACATATGTAAGTGCTGCAAATCGCTTAAGGAGACGGCGCTTTTATTCAAGCACAGTTCATTCATTCATATGCGTTGAGTTTGCTCATACCCATTGAGTTTGCTCATAGGCGTTGAGATTGCTCTTTTGTGTTTTTGTTTTCATTCAACACGATCATTGTTGAGCCGAATGAGCGAACGCCTGAGTAGAGCTGTTTCAACACGAGCGTGAATAAACTCAGCAAGCAAACGAATTTACCGCAATTGAGCTGAATTTAGCTCAGTAGCGAAAACATTCACGAATGCCATTTTGAGCGCTTGAGCCGAATGGGCTGATAGTTCGGGTATTGATCGTGCATGAACATTTTTGCGCTCAACGGAAGCCGTTCTCTGGTTCGTACATACATATATCTAGAGAATAAAGCTTACACAATTTACAATTTTGCTGTTTGTTTTTCATTATCATTTATATTGCATTTCATTTCCATTGAAAGTTACATTAAATTACTGTGAAACAACTTATTGAAAAGAAAACACTATAATACAATTTTCAAATACATGTACATATTTTTATAATATAATATAGAATATTTAATGGAAAACATAAAAACTTAATACAATATATAAACATTGAAATATACATAAGTGTATATGTATATGTATAACATTAAAATATTTAGCTACAACTTAATGCGAAAAAAACAAAAAGAGAGGCCTGCAAACAATAACCTTCTTAAAACTAAAAACTATGATAAATAATTCGAAAAAATAGTATAAAAAAGTTATAGATTTGGTTTATTTAATTGAATTTAACACAGAAAAACCTCCAAATCAAATGTGAACGAGCGCAGATTTTTGTTTTTTTTTGTATTTCACTTTTTTTTTGCAAAAATTTATTTTTTAATATTTCAAGTGTACTCTTAGCTATGAAAGTACACAAGTATCTGAAGGGTGTAACTCCAAGATATTAAAACTGCGAAATAATTTTATATTCCAAATAACTGAATACTTAACTCCTAAATAAGCATTTATTAGTTACACAAATATGTAATATAGTAAAATAATGTTGCATATTTCAATTATAACGTTTATGTATTTTTCAGAAAGTAACAAATTTTAGTTTTAGTCATAATTGCTTGTTATGCATTTACACGATACAACTATAGCTAGAAAATATAAACGATTGTATGCATTCCATATTTTGTATTCGTTTTTCTTTTTAATCAGTTGATTGGTGCGCACAGCAACTGTAAAAAAAACTCCAGCTCCACAAACTTAAATAATGTTAAAAATGTTCAATTTTCATGTGATGAACAAAAAATAGACCGAAGTACTTAAATAGTGACAAGGACCGAAAAGTCCAACAGCCTGCCCGTTGGGCTTACCCAGGACCTGACTATGATGTGCGCTAGCACATCGCCTGCTCTAGCGGTGGCATGCAACAAACAGTATAAGCAACAAAAAAAAATTTATTGCATGCGCACGCACCTTTTGCAAGGGACTTTTCAATCAGCAAAATTGATGTGACACGTTTTCGATTGAACGCTCGCTCTCGCAGTCGGGAAAAACAATTTAGGAAAAATAGAGGTTTGAACATACAAATATTAATTACGGAATAAATGCAATATAAAAGAGTTTAATAAAAAGTACACCCATAATACTATAAATACTAAAAATATTAATTAAAAATTTTACCGGGCCATATTTAATAAACAACATCTTGAAAAGTCGGATAGAAAAGTTAATGTTAATAATTCAGGGAAGGAAATAATAAAAAATATTCTTATAGCATATAATGCATATTAAGTCGTCAATCTCTCTTAAATTTTTCATTCAAAGTTAAAAATTATGATCCTCACCATGAGTGGCATATGTTTTCTTTTAATATTTCTTTCACTGAACGGTGTTTAACCTTCTACACGTATGGAGGAACCAATCAATTATTTACTTATTATTTTACTTCCTATTCATAGCCGCAAAGCAACCTCGCTAACTACGCCAATAACATAGCAGGCAGCAGAATCATTACACACGAAAACAGTTAATAAAATATTATCTTAAAATTGTTATAAACCAATATTATTACAGAAATACATGTTAAATATACGGAGGAGTGGTGTTTTGAAAAAGAGAGCGAACGCAACCAACTACTCATGTGTCGCCCAACGCAAGCGGATTGTCTTTCAAAGAAGAGCTTATAAATTGATATGGTGAAAGGAATAGTGAAATTAATTTCTACAACTTAAAAAAAATTATAGTAAGTTATAAGTTTTTAGATTACAAAAATAAATTAAATGTTAACCACCTACAGCTTTTCGAGTTTAACATAATATACTAAGCTACCTTCACCAAGAATTCTTGCGGTTATTCTATTGTTTAAGTATAATGACTAGCCTTCTTTGAATCATATATATGTATATGTATATATTTGAGTTCAATATTTGCTCAAGCCTTTCCGCTTTGCATTGAGGTACCCAAGCCTCGCATAACTTCATACCAGGTGCATTTGTTTGCCCAAGATAAGCCGCTGCGAGTCAAGAGTCCAACACCAGTTTTGCGCGGCCGCAATTAAATAAATGTTTTATGGAATACAGTTCTGGTAACTTTTGCGAACCAATCACTTGTCACTCGATATATGTAATAAATAAAATGTGTATATGGTTCATTTAGATGTGAAATATGTATGGATGAGTATATACAGAAATAAATACCTCACTCATTATGTCGAAAACTCTAATAATATACAATGCGTGTTAAAAAGTTGATGGAAATGTTAATATACACATATAATTTATTGTACATGACGCTACGATTGCTTATATGTATCTATGAATTCCAATAAGTTCTATGAAAAGATATATACATATGTACATATGTATATGTGCAATTTATCACTGTTATACTTTAATGTATTCAAACTTTTCAACTGCAAAGCATTTTGAAATTTCAAAAGAGAATGTGGTATGTATATAATTTTGTGAAAACAAAAAAAATATTTAAATACAACTAAGAATGCAATTGGAAGCTCGCTACCTAATTAAGAATCGAATATTAGTTAATGTAACAAAAATTTAAAATTAACATAGAAATTTTAATATTAATTACTTAGTGGTATACTTCCAATATATCTAAAAAGCAGAATAGAAAAGTTATAGTTCTAAAAAGCCAAATGATCTTGAAACTTTAAGATCAAGATAAAAAATTCTCAAGATGTTATTTTCTAAATTTGTATATGCTTGTAACTTTAAATAGAGAACTAATTTGCAAAACTGAGTTTTAATCAAAAGTAAAAATATTTTTAATATTTTATTATTTCAATAACAATTAAATGATTTTCAAAGAAATGCTGAACTTCATACGCACATACTGCAGCCTCTAACTTGGTGCACAAGAAAGTAATGTACATACTTATGTATATGTAAAAAGAACAAAAACTATTTTACATTTAATTGGTTGATTCCAACTAAGACAAGTACCTTGTAAATGGTAAATGAATATGGATATTAATGAGCATAATTTCAGAGCACCATACAAAGTCATTAGTCGTGCAGTAAAAAATTTAAATTAAAGTTTACAATGTTGGTGTATCTACATAGAAAAAACAATCCAGGCCCAATTTCTGTCGATAATTTCCATCCCAAACCATATTTTTGGTTATACCAGACACAGAAAGTAAGATATATTTTACGTTTAATACCTGATTTTCCGGTTACTTGTCGGTACGGCTGTATGTTAAGTATAAGCAACTTTAACATGTGTTACAAAATACAGTGAACTTACTGATCATCGTGAAACGATACTTATAAAATGTTGTAGTATAGTATATAAGAAAATGGAGGGAAAACTTACTTGGAGATTTCCATGTAAAAATTAAAATCAAGTACCGACCTTTATCTCTTTTATCTATGCATATGAAATAAAATGATCGAAATTTAAATTCAGAATACGCAAAAAATTTAGGTACATACAAGTTTTTAATACAAATTTAACATCAAGTTACGTATTTGTTTTTTTGTTTTTACGTATGTTTTTTAATCGTACAGTTGCCCTGTATATTGAAAACCGCTCAATTACGTTATGCGAATCAACCAACGGAGCCATATACTTATTTCACGTTTTAATTATGATGTATGTATGTATGTATGTGCATGCATACATATATATATACAGATGTGAATATGTATGTAGGTTAAATTTCTTGTAGTATAATTTTAATTATAAAATCAGATATGTACATTTATTAGCATATGCTTTCTAGACAGACTTTCTAAGTGTACAATTAATAAAGTTTACGTGCTTACAAATATTACGAAAAACTAAACGTATAGTAAAGAAACATTAAATGATCGCTTATTCAGATTTTGCAAGCCGTGGCTAGATTATTTGTCTCGTGGGGTTTTTATATTTTATTTTAGTTTATTTTTTCAATTAGGTTGATCAATCGACCAAATTGTCTGGTTTTTTTTCGACCAAAACCTGAATGAAAATGATCTTAAAAAACAAAAACAGAATAGATAGTAATAAAACAAAATAGAAAATATAATAAGAAGTTTGAAATAATTTCAAAGTCAAGTTTTGTTAAATAAACGTATAATAAATTTTGTTACAAGGTTGACATCATTTGAGGGCACACTACTACGTAATTACGTATATAAAATTAAACGTTTTTGTACTATGGGTATTTGTGCAAATTCATAAGTCAGCTATATAGTTTAAAAATAACCAGAGTGTTCTGGAATCCAGATTTCCTTAATTGTCTGGTTTTTAATGGTGTCACAATATTTGATTGGATTTTGGTATTTACGTAACAATAAAATAAATTAATTTGTTAACATTTCAAATCTGTTAGAGACTATATTCTTTCTTGCTGATAACAAAACTGATAAAATTGGTTTCCGTGATACCCAAAACCTATAAATTTTTTGTTTCGAACATCAAACCAATATCTGAATTCGTGACACTAACGATACTATTCTGTAACACCCTTGAATAATTTGGTTTTTTTTTTTAACATTTATTCATTTGTCCACATTACCAAATAGTTCCTATTCGATATTACGTACTTATACCAGCGCTTCTTCCAATCATTGAAACACTTATGAAACTCGATTGTTGGGATAGATTTTAACTGTTTCAGCGATGAGCTTTTAATATCATCTCTTTAAGGTGCTCTTTCATGTTGGAAATAGGAAATAGTCACACGAAAACATGTCTGACAAATATGGGGCATCATTAAAGTATTGTATTTAGTCAAAAATTCACTAAGCTCGTAAACACGCATCTAAACTTAGCGGCTGCTTCAAACAAAGTAAACATGACTTTCTTTAAGCATATGGTATCAACATAATAAAAGTTTTACAATTGGACTCTCTTAACCGGCGAAATTTTAACTTTTAAATCCTCATTAATAAAATTAATTCGAAGATAGTAGCGCTGCTTCTGACAGTAATGCATGCCAAAAAAAAGTTTCACATACAAGCACTTGGCCTTGATCGTTCAGTTTGTTTGGCAGTTCCCTGCTATATGGGTCCCATATCGGCGGTTCCGACAAATGAGCAGCTTTTTGGAGAGGAAAAGATGAGTAAGCATTTCAGATCGATATCTCATAAACTGAAACACTAGTTCGCGTAAATACAGACAAACATGGCTAAAGCGACTATAGTATATTTCATAGAATATTCGACATCTTCCTTCTGGGTGTCTCAAACTTCTTGGCCAACATAATATACCCTCTTTATATATAATAAACGAAATTACATCATAATATAATTAACATTTTTATTAAAATGTGAACAAAAAATTTCAGAATGTTTACGGTAAAAGTATTTCAATTAAGGAAATTTCAAGCAAAAACTGATTTCCAAAAGTTTCTACATTTTGTCATTAAAAATGATATAACCAGGGACCGTAACAGTAATGAGGAAGTGGGCAAAATAATTAAGTTTTAACATAGTTATATTTTGATTTTTATTTTTGTTTTTCTCATGAATTTTATGTTTATATTTTGATGGCTTACTGTGATTTGGAGTCGGTTATCACTCAAAAAACGAATTTTCATTAATTTAAATCTTTGAACAACTAAATTTTGAATCATAAAAACAAAGCAATGTAAAACAAAATAGCTCTTTTTGATAGTATGGATGGAATTATTTTTAACAGATTGTTGTTTTTAGACTATCGACACAACGTTTTATAATTGAATCATGGTTATGCGATGAGTTTTTCATAACTCTCGCTCAATTAGAGTTGAAGAGTATGGATTTTGTTTGTCTTTGCCATTTGAAAGTAATAGCGTGTCAAGGTAAAACAACTCAACTCTTCTTGCGTGAGAGTTTTTTACAACCATGATTCAATTATTGACGGTTGTGTTGATACAGAGCGTGCTTCCTCTTACGAAAGAAATATTTGTATTCATAATGTGAAAATTAGTTGATTTGTAATTTAAAAACTTCCCCATTCAGTTACCACCCAAAAAACGCATTTTCATTAGATGAAATTTATGAAATTTTTTGTTTTGAATTATAAAAACAAAACAATAGAAAAGAAAACAGCTAATTTTGACATTATGGATCCAATTACATTAAAAAAAAATTGTTTTTGGGCTATCGACACAACACAACAATATATAATTGAATCATGCTTACAGCTCAGCGCATATCTATTATTCTGTGAGCAATAAAGAAAAGTTATGAAATAACTCTTATCTTATAAGCGAAAAAGAAAAATCAAAATATAACGATTATTTTATGAGGAAAAAAATAAAAATAAAATTTTAAGAGTTTTTACAAATTTGTCAAAAGAACAAAAATTTTCTGCTACTACATCATATACGTACATATGGGTCGGATTCATATTGATTTTTGAGTAAAAAATTATACAACAACTGTTATTTTCTGTCCCTGGATATAACTTCTTTTTGAAATGGTTGTATATACAGATGTTTATATACTTATAATAAGCTTTTAATGAAAACCACAAAAAACATATATACCAATCCTACCTCGTACTGTTCCGGAGCATATTCGAGAGTAATGTTTGATATACATATGTATTTTGTGCACAAGCTAGGAAATGAAATTCATAATTATAAAAAGTATACATATGTAAGAGGGCAATAAATGTTAAAAAGCTAATCTATGGTATATTTACGATTAATAATTACATTAATATAAAAATTTACCCGCTAGTTTTTATAACAAAAATTAAAGTACATAGAAATAGAGCAAAAGAGAAAGCTTATTAGAAGTTATTAGTAAAGACAGTATCTACGTGATAAATGTAAAGTTGTGGTTAATAGTAAATAAATTTATGTTCTCTGTGTCATGACAATCCAAATGTAAAATAAATATATATGAGTGAATACGTTTATATGATGTTATGACACATTCATACTTAACAATAATCACTTACAATGTACAAGAGTTGCAAAAACTTACGTTTTCTTTTAAATCTATTACTTGTGTTTCATTGATTGGTTTAAAATGACTTTCTTTACAAATATCTTATCTTACTTTAAATTGAATATTCGCAGATAACTAAAAAATAAACAAATATGTTTAGTAAATGAGTACGTACATAGCTTTGAAAAACAGAAGATAAAACTGAAATGGATTCACTAAATAATAAAAGAGAGTTAACAATTTCAAACATTCAATAATTAAACACCACATTAACCCAAAACGCATTTCACAGTGCTTTAGTTGAATATACCAATGTTCATAAGTGCTCATTAACCCCCATATTCTTTGCGTAGCAGGCTTGATGATTGAATGGTTGCTTATGTACTGACATATTTATTGGATGTGATGATACGATTTTGGTTAAAATAGGGCGTATAGAAGAACTAAGAGAAGTACAAAGTTGTTTTCTGTAACAACAATGTTGCTTAAAAGTACACTCTTTATGTGATAATAACTTTTAAATAGTGATAATTTAAAAGTAAGTTTACTAGTAAATATAAAGAATAGTTTAAAGGAATTTGAACTTGCTTGTTGTTACAGTTCTTGTCGTTGTTGTTTTGTTGTGCTCCTTTTATAATAAGGGTTACATTCTACTGCCATATTTGCTCCATGAGTGGTTTGATTTTATTATAATCGCTACTGGGTGATAATGTGCTCATTAATTCATTGTGTAATAAATTTGCCTTATATCGACTCCACTTATAATAAGCACTGCATTGGTTTTTCATGTGATGTCTATTTGTTGTATAGCATTTGATATTCTTTAGTTATTTTAAACTTAAAAATTTTTTTAGGCGATGCTAAATGCATTATTGCTTATTCCGTATTTATTCTTCTGGTGGATATAATAACGGCAACCGCATTCCTAACAGCGCCGTTGCCAAACAAAGTGATGACGGTGCATATTGTGCAACGGATCACCGAAACCGTGGCATCATTTGCAGTACAGGATGACCTGCCGGTAACATGACACCCATACCGGGCATATGCATCCCCGGTGGTATCTGAATAGCTTGCATTGGTAGCAAACCTACATAAAAGCAAAGAAAAATATTATATTTCTATATTACTATGCATAGTTTATACCTTTAAATTATTTGAACATATAAACACTAACCTGGTATTCCCGGCAAACCACCAGGCGCACGCAACATATTACCACCCAGTAGGGGAGTATGTGGTCCCAAAGGCATGGCGGGACGCAGCATCGGTTGCATCAGTTGCATTTGTCCTGGTAACGGCATCTACAGGGCACCGCAGAATGACAGCAACAAATTAGATAAAAATAAGAAATAATACATCAACGAATTCAATTGGTTATTTGACAGAGCGAAAGCAACGGCTTCGCACACATTTCAGTTACACAAAAATCACTAACGTTATTTATAGTATTTATTAATTAAATAATGTATTATATAGAGTAGTGGTGGCGTATAAAATATAAATGTACTGTTTATTTTTTGTTTCGCATTACAATGAATATAAAAGGCGTTTTGGTAATAGAAGTATAATAGAAAAACGTACTTACTTTAGCCGTTTCTACTCACTTTCTCGCGTACTCACTTTTACACTAAGTTTAACAATATTACTCTTACGGAATATATGCCTAATTATGTGTATATAAAATTATATACAAAATTTTTTGCAAAAATTTCGTATATTTGAATTGAATAAATCACTTTTGATCAAACTTAGTTTTTAAAATTGCATTAAAGAAATCATACATAAATATGTTACTAGTTGGAAAAATATAAAGATATAATATATATCATCTGATATTTAGCCTGGGTTACACCCTAGTTTTGTTATGCAAACTCGTAATTTTTTTGGCATTCCTTTTCATCGTGAAATTATTTCCATTGTTTCAATCGCACTCGGTATTAATTGAGAATTTACTTTCCGTTCAGAAACTTTAATTTTATCAAGCATTTAATATGCAAAATATAAAAACAATATTTAAAAAAATGTGAATAATTAAATAATTAATAAAATTTATGAAAGGGAATGCAGAACCCAGGTTCTGGTGAAGATACATTGGGCAACACCAAACGAAAAGAAGTTTCTGTGTGTAAACCCAATCTTGTACAACTTTTTATTATATGCTGTACTTCAATTATATTTAATAAAAAGCCAAGAAGAAACTTATGTATGAAACAAATATTACTAATTATAAAATTCAGAGTTTCTTTTGAATGCTTATTTAGTAAATGAACACTTTTTCAAAATTAGTTCATCTCACAAACCTCAAGCTCTTTAATTGATTTAATATTTTATCTGCTAGAGTCCCAGAGAGTCCGAAAAAGGGGATTCGGATTACTTATCCAAAGTATTTTAATCTATCCTTATTGGTGAATGTTGTCAACAAAAGAAATAATAATTTACATATGCCTGAAAATCTATTTTTTTAATATTTATAATAACTTCTTTTCAACACAATTTTTTTTTTTTTTTTTTTTTTGAACTGGCATTTGCCATTTTTATTTACTTTGTTTTAAATAATCACATTTAGATCCCAATAAATATAATTACTATGTTAAGTTAATCGCCTTCCGATAGTTTTAAACAAAATGCATAATCACAACGCATAGATATTACTAAGAGCTATTTTATCATTCCGATTTAGATTTTGTTTGAGTAATTTTGACCAATGTGATTACAAGATGATTAAGAGAAGTGAGATAATTGCATATAGTATGTTGATGGAGATGTGTGATTACAATGCTGAGTAACGAGCGTGAGTTAACAGATTAAATGCAAAGGGAATGAGAAATGGAAAACAATTGGGACTTGTGTATAAGGAGCTGGATATTACCGTCATCGCTTTAGTATTCAGTAGGTAAGTATGTGTTGATAAACAGAATACTGAGTTTTAAATTTCATCTAATTAGGTGTGGATAATTTTGGTCTTGCACTTGCACTTAAATACTATATTATTTATAATAAAGTTTATGGTAAATGCAATATTTGTTGTAATTGCATAAAAATTAAATACACTAAATGCCCCATCACTATTGTAATTTACGGAAAAAATAACATTGAGATATTTGTAAGACATATCCATTAATCAACCAACCAACTCAGCAACTATTTATTACGACAATTTATTTATGTATACTAATATTGTGAAAATTATACTTACATGATATTATCTTTTCTTTGCTTTTAATGAATTTATTGTTACTTATCTTATTTCAATATCAAACATTTCTTTGACTGTTGGCTTATTTGTACACTCAAACTGCTTGTGTTCTGACACATCGCTTTAGGCTGTTGTCAAAAACCTAGATTAATCTTAAAAGTCTGCTAAATGAAAATATGTGTACTTTTATGTTTTCAAATACTTCTAAAAGAAGGTAATAGCCTATGGCATTTTCAGTAATAGGATTTTATGGACATTCATTTATGTATAATATATTATGTATAATTAATACCAAAGTAATTGGGCGATAAATATATCGAATCAGCAACTCTTTTTAAAATTCTAAAGGCTTTTTAGAAGCCATATGAAGAAAACATCTGATATGTTATAAAACAACAAGTATCAGCATGATCTTTAGTGGAAAGATTTTTCTCTTATCGTAACTATTCAACAACCTTTCTTATATTTTTGCAGGCCTATGTAAACAATAATATAAATGTCTATCTAATCGACTTAAAAACGACGAAAAATTAGAGTTTTGTTAAAATAATCTGGTAATATAAAAATACTTACTCTTGCTACACTCTTTCTTAGTTAGAACCCGTTATTTGTGGTTATTAATTTTGCCTGATTTCAGAAACATGACATTCCATAATAATATATTTATCGATTCCCGTTGGCACAAGTCAAATTGAAAAAATTTTAAATTTACAGTAATAGCAAAGATTATGAGAGACATGTGCTAATTTTTTTACTGGATTATTTTCTCAGTATAATGGTTTACTTTTGCCATATTCTCCATCTTATTACTCTATGAAGTTTTCAACATATTAAAGTTTTTGTATTTGGGCCGTTCTATAGTCCATAATTGCACATAGAAGTTATGTACGAAGTTTTATCGGGATGTTTGCTCACTTATTTTGACGGACATATATGGCAACATTATATGAGACTGTCAATAAGCCTCCTTTAAAAATTTATGAAAACTACAGATAAAAATAATTTACAGTAATTGTAATCATATTCATAAAAATTAGCAAATACATATGTTTATTTAAATACATAAATTGCTTAAGTTGGATTGAAATGTACGACTAAGCTAATGTAGTGCTTGGGGAAAAGTAGTAATTGGTATCGCTGATTTTTGGTACTGATAAGAGAAACACTCCAAATTACTGCAAGGATATATGTAAGCCCAGAAAACATGTTCGTTCCATCTCTTTAAGATGTTTCGCATATTGATATTTAAATATCGTATAAAGTCAATCGGAAGGCCAAAATCGCCATTGACTCGAAAACAGCTAGAATCTAATATAATTCCAAAGGTTTTATATGGAAAGTACTGGGCTTATCTACATATAACCGAATCCTGATTGATTAAATTTAATCATTTTTTTCTATTTTAACACTTCGTTCAATTGATTTCAACATAACCATCATATGGTGTGTGTGGTTATTACCAGATTGCAACTCATATCATGAAATTCTGAAATTAATATTCTTACTAAGTTTACTTAATGCAAATAAAAGAGTTTGAGTCATGTACAAGAAGATTATATTACACTTTTAAACAAATTGTATACTACACGTGACTCTCCCTAAAGTACCCCCTGTCCCCATTTCAAATTTAGAAGCGTAATTAGTGTCTGGGTTATGGCACTTTATATTCTTTTAATTGTTGGTGTTTACTTGTGTTACTTTGGAGAATCTGAAATATAAATCCAACACATTGAAGCTTGAAAAATATTTATAACATCTTGCTAATCGTCTAGCCGTGTATGACGTCATACATGACTATGTATGTAATTGGTGTATAAAATCGATGTAATATGGTTTTAATGAAACAGCTACTTAGTTGTTTTTTAATGATTTTTGGGAAAATATATAAAACCCTTTTATAGACACTTACCATGCCTACCGTTGCGCCAGCGGCTGTGCCAAGTGCCGTTGGCGGATGTCCTGGTCGTGTGGCTTGTAGACGTTGCAGTATCACAGCCCGATTGAGATCTTCCAATTGTTTTTGTTGTTGCTGCTGTTGCGCGGCTACCGCTTGAGCGACCTGCGCTTGAGCGTGAGCTTGTGCTTGTGCCACCTGTGCCTGAACTTGCGCTGCTTGTACCTGCGCCGCAGCGTGGGCATGCGCATGCGCTTGTGCTGCTTGCACGTGAGCCTGCGCCTGCGCCTGAGCGTGTACTTGTGCTTGGACTTGAGCTGCTTGGACCTGTGCAACCGCTACCATTGCAGCAGCCTACGAAGAGGAGAGATAGAGGTAGAGATAGAGAGAGAAAGCGCGCAATAAATATAAGTTGTGGTGGCAGATATCAGCATAAGTGTTACTGAGATGGAGGAGGGAGGTTAGTCTGGTTAACAAGTCGGTTATCGCTTTCATTCAAAAATGTTCAATAATTTTGAAATCTCCACGTTTTTACACTTTCTTTTGTGTTATAATATTTATTTTATTACAAATTTGGAGAAATGTCACATTTAAACACTAGACCTTGCATAAAATGTAACTAATACTCTTATTCATTATTTCAAAACTTTTTATTTTTCTATCCTTTACAAAACTACCAACGTAATATATTTTCAGTTCTAAAATATATTGTTTTGTACGTATCCTAAGTGAATTGAGACAAGGAAAAGCAACTTATCGACTGAGTTGAGTTTTTTCTCTGATGTGATTTCAAATTGGTGTATTTGTTGCACATTTGAACTGCCATTGCACGTTTCAGTTGTTATTTATAACTTTAATAGTGTGCTATCACATCGTTTGTATACGCCTTCACGAAAATTTTTTTTATTTCGTTATTTAAAAAAAATTACTCATAATGACAGTAAGATATGCAAATCATTTTGACATACACTTCGTCATTAATATTTCCTAGTAGACAAATTTTATACAAAAGACATTTAAATCTGCGTTGCATTTGATTTTTTATTTTGGTTATGTGATCATTAATTGCAATCTTGGCTGACATTAACTTTCAACATAAGCCAATTGCCGAATTTCAAGCAAGTTAAAAATTTAAAAAGTTTAAATTATACAAAATAATGGTAATTTTTTTTAAATACCAAGAAGTTCGGAGCACGAATTTGTGATGCAAATATTTGATTTAAAAACCACTTAAAAGAACGGAACCGAATCGAATAATTTCTACTTTTGCAATTTTAAAATCTGACAAGTCTTATCATGACATTTGAAAACCAAACAGTTCACTTCGTATTTTGTTTATATATATCAATGGAAAAAATGTAACAATAAAAATGGTTTATAGCCTATTTGTATATTCTTACTATGAGAGTGAGTAAGCACTAGCACTTTAAAACCACGCCAGATTATAGGAAAAAAAGAACGTGTATGCATTTTATTTTAAAAAATTCATGATTTATTTCAATTAAAATCGCCTTTTATCTGCATTGTAAATTATAAAAATACAAACAATTATAACGTCGGTAAGGTTTGTCGAAATTTCAAAATTGCAAAATTAAAATTATATAATTATACTATTTAACGGTTTAACAAACGATGCCTGGCAACCATTTTTATATATGGACAAATTAATTTAATCTGAAAATTGTTGTACGTAACTCATTATTTAATTCCTGCATGTATGTGTAAGTGATTTATTAATTCTATAAATAATACATAAGTTTGTATTATGTATTATTTGTATAAATCATTTTGAGTTATTTGAAATAGAAATTAAATTATTAAATGCAGAACTATCCCACTTAAGTAAACATTACATAATCGGTCCGTATTTATACATATATATTTCAGTGAATGAGTTTCGCTTTATAAGGGAATAATTTGTACTTTTCCCCCTTCTGTTTTATTTGATTTTACGAATTCATATGCTAATTCGCTTCATCTGTTATAGTATGTTTATGTTTTTCGCACTAATGTTTTATGTATTTGCTTTGACTTTCTTATTATAATACCAAGAAGCACGTATCTATTGTGCCGAGTAATGCGTTTATATGTGTTAATCTATACTTTCCCTCCCAAACTCGCCTGCTCAGTAGTTATATTGACTATGATTTCTATATCTATGGTAAGAACTCACTTCCTGGGCCTTTGATATAGCTGCAGCCTGGGCAGCCGCTGCACTTGACGTACTTGAATTTGTTGGAATTGTTGTAGATGATCCGCTGCTGACAACTGTATTATGATTGATATTGCGTGCACTAATTGATGTAATCCGTTGGTTATGATTATTGCTCCCAACACAGTTGTAGGATTTCTGATATTTTGGTTTGCGCGCACGTAACTCTTCTAAACTTAAATCCTCTGGTGGATGCATGATTTTCGATGTAATGCTACCAGAATTTCCAACAGCAAGTACAGGTGGTGCTTTAGAGGTCTCATGTGGTGCAGCACTACTTCCTGTTGCACTTTGATTGTTGGTTGTTGGTGGTGCACTTATTGTGGCATTACTGAAAAATGTAACATACAAGTAACACCTAACTGCTAATGAAATACGTCGTTTAAATATTACCTGTACGCAGGAAACGTTGGCTTTTGTGGAACTATGGGGGCATGTACCGCTGCTGCAGAAGTTGTTGCAGCCATTGTTGCAGCCATAGTTGCAGGGAATAGAGGTCGCGGTGGCATCATGTGAGGTGGCATCATTGGTATACCACCCGGACCTAAAAATGGAGGCATTGGTGCCATTGGCGGCATATTGGACATCAATCCCATTGGCGCGTATTGACCAATCATCGGTTGCATCATGCTTGGTGGCATCATCATGGGAGGAGGAGCCGTTAAAGGTACTTTAAATAAAGACACGGTTTAGACATATTTGGTAAAATACAATGTACAATATTGCTATCAAAATGTCACATACTTTCAACTTTTTTCTTTGCAGCTGGTTCGTCATCATCAGAATCTGATTTACCGCCATTTTTTTGCCGTTCATGCTCTCGGACATCCTCTGTTGGAATTCCATCCATACCAAATATCTCTATTTCAATATTAGATCGGTTCGGCAAAGAGTTCGGCACCTTATCTACAGTTTCTTTATGAACCTGCATGCAGTGAATTGATAATCCTGGCCCTGTGTATAACTTCTTATGACATATGTGACACTTGAAGTGTTTAGCCTTTTGATGTTGAACCAAAATTTTCTCATCATCGAACTCACGATTGCAATACCTGTTTGTTTACAAAAAATGTTAAGTATCCGCAACTTAAATTATTAAAAATATCTAACACCAAATTTGGCAAAAAAAACGTGGTATACAAAGGAGCAACCCTCCTTAACAACTCTGTTGACGCAATTACATAAAACAGTGTAGATACATTTGTCACAAAGTACAAATTTATCTTTTCTTTAAAAAGGATACCAGCACCATGGTTTAGAAGCCTTCTTTTTCTTGCGACCCATCTTATAATATAGCAAACTGACTCTTAAAAAATTATAATTATACTTTTAGGATATACACTAAAATCTAATACACTCAAGTGCACAATTTTCACGTCCAAATCACTTATAACAAAATGGCCTACTGAAATATTTTTATTCCTTTTGTTTTGACGTTCTCATTGTCAGGGTTGCATTAAAGAATTTTATCGCATTAATAAAAACAATAACATATTTTTTCATTAGTAGAGTGATAATACGTAATTATCAGTTTTTAAGTAAATTATGAAAATAGGACACATATTTTATGTAACACTATTATAAAATACTTTGTTACATGTAACATGTATCGGGCATCTCGACAGGCAAAAATTTATTGTATACTAACTGTATTGCCGTGCCTATTGCCTGCGGAGACTCCATATTCCTTATTGCTTTCAATATATGGAATACTAATTAGTATGCCATATATTACGGGGCATCTCGACAGGCGAACATTTATGGCATACTAACTGCAAATCTATTGCTATTGCCATTGCCGAATCTGTATGTGGGCATTTGTTATCATAACATAATCATTTGCGAAAAGGCGTCGGGAAGGTATGGTCGCGCTGATGTGGCGCATGTTTTGAGCTCTTGAAAAATTTATTTTATCATAAGCGAAATGGCGTCAGGTAGATAGGTTCGAGCTGATGTACCGCATGTTATGAGCTCTTGAACTGGTTAAAGTTTCATATGGATGAAAATAATTTATATAGAAAATAAGAAAAGGGGAAATATGCTTTTTTCTACAACTGTATTTCTTGTAAAACAAAAAAGACTTTATATTTTCGGACTATGATAATTACATCATAAATTTTATATACCAATTAAAATAATAAATTTGATATGAAATTATGATTTACGCTTGTATAAGTTTATTAAATTTAAGACTTCGCTTATTCCCAACCCAATTTGCATAATTTTTCTGTAAATTAACAATATTAAACTAAATATTAATTTTTTGAAAAAATATTATTTTGAAAATGTACTTTATTTTTATAATATAACACAACCGTCTTAATACTCGCTCTACTAAATTTAATATCACCGAAATGAAAATGCCGTCGGCATATGTGTGAATGGGATATGTTGCCTCTTCGAAATTGTCATAGAAATGAAAACTGCGCCGTCAAACTGCTAAAGTGACAGCTTATTCCTTCCATAGGCAATAGGGAGTCTCCACAGGCAATAGGCACGGCAATACAGTAAGTATAACATAAATTTTATCCTGTTGAGATCCCGCGTTAAAAGCAATAAGCTGATACTTCCGCAGTTTGACAGCGCAGTTTTAGCACATATGCCGACGGCATTTTCATTTCGGTAATATTAATTTTAGTAGAGCGAGTATTAAGACGGTTGTGTTATATTATAAAAATAAAGTATGTTTTCGAAATAACATTTTTCCAAAAAATTAATATTTAGTTTAATATTGTTAATTTAGAGAAAAATTATGCAAAATGGGTTGGGAATCAGCGAAGTCTTAAATTTAATAAACTTATACAAGCGTAAATCAAAATTTCATATCAAATTTATTATTTTAATTGGTATATAAAATGTATGCTATAATTATCATAGTCCGAAAATATAAAGTCTTTTTTTTTACAAGAAATACAGTTGTAGAAAAAAGCATATTTCTCCTTTTTTTATTTTCCATATAAATTATTTTCATCCATATGAAACTTTAACCAGTTCAAGGGCTCATAACATTGTTAAGTATAGACACATAAATTGCGTCAAGCGACAGTCAGCGTCTGTCAACAATTAAAATATTCACGTTTTTAAAGGGAACAGTTATATCGATCATAGCACTACTTCCCGGCAGCAGGCGTGAAGTTGTCGCTAAACTAAAACCATTTCTAATATTGCCGACGACAATGGGCCATAATTATATGAAATGTACAATTATTTAAAGCTTTAAGAGCTCACAATCGCTGAACCAGCAGTTTACGTAAGAGAATAGGCCCATGTTATGTATATGCTTATTAATCTTGCAGTGGCCGGTATAAAATGCGACCAGTAGTCTGAGTTTGTCCCTAGGGAGGTTGATTGCAAATTTAAACCTGCTGTGGTTGTACCCCCCCATTAGCAACTTGGCATATCACATGTCATGCATTTGTTGCCAATACTTTTCTCTGCCTACTCCTTCTTCCTTGCGGAACAACTCCTTTATGGTATGGGGACCCACTCCAATCAAGGGTTCGGGTCCCTCTATGTTGGTGGAAGCTGCGGAGAGGGCGAGCTCATCAGCCAGTTAATCACCGGCTATATCTCTGTGACCGGCACCCAGATGAGGTGCACCTGGTTACGTTCTGCTAGCCATTTTCTGCACTTCTGTACCAGTAGCGATTTGATCTCGTAGGAGGAGATCGCTCTTAGTGTTGCTTGACTATCGCTAAGTATGGTTATCCGCTCATTGCGATGCGATATCCTTGTCAAGGGTAACCTTGAACTTCTTCTTGAAATGCAGTTCCTCGGGAAATGGATGGAGTCATGTGTAGAAACGATTCTTTTTCATACGACTCAAGCAGCTCACGACTTACGGTCTTTGACAAAGTACCCTATGGGTAGCCTAAGAACATCCGTTCGAAGGCGAGCTAAAGTGAGAAGGCGAAACATCCCCATAGGGTTGTGCGCGGGTTTGGGACCCGCCACGTAAAAAGCTCACCCCAATGAAAAACTACCAACAGCCTCGGATGAGAAACTTCCCTTTTGATGACGACCATGGCAAACGAAATAAGGACAATGATATTAGGGCATGCACCTGGAATGTCCGGTCCCTTAATTGGGAATGTGCCGCTGCCCAGCTGGTTGATGTCCTCGGGAAAATAGGCTGACATCACCGCCGTCCAAGAAATGCGATGGATGGGATAAGGACAGAGACGAGTACTACGAGTACTACAGTGGCCATATAAAGGAGCGCAAGTTTGGTGTGGGATTCGTGGTGGGAGAGAAACTCCGTCACCGAGTACTATCATTCACTCCGGTGAATAAACCTCTAGCCACAATCCGCATCAAAGCGAGGTTCTTCAACATATCGCTGATTTGCGCCCACGCCCCGATGGAAGAGAAGGACGACGATGTGACCAAAGATGTATTTTATGAGTGCTTGGAGCGCACTTATGAGAGCTGCCCCCGCCACGATGTCAAAATCGTGCTCGGCGACTTTAACGCCAAGGCGGGAAAAGAGGGTACCTTTGGCACTACGGTCGGTAAATTCAGCCTCCACGACGAAACATCCTTAAATGGGTTGAGGCTGATCGACTTCGCCGGGGCCCGAAATATGGTTATCTGTAGTACTAGATTCCAGCATAAAAAGATTCATCAAGCTACCTGGCTGTCTCCGGATCGAAAAACTACCAACCAGATCGATCATGTTGTGATAGACGGAAGACACGTCTCCAGTGTTTTAGATGTGCGTGCGCTCCGAGGTCCTAACATCGACTCGGACCACTATTTTGTTGCAGCTAAGATTCGCACCCGCCTCTGTGCAGCAAAAAACGCACGCCACCAAACATAAGGAAGGTTCGACGTCGAGAAGCTGCAATCACAACAGACAGCAGAACGATTTTCTACTCGGCTTGCACTCCTGCTCTCTGAGAGCACTCGTCAACAACTCGGTATAAGGGAACTGTGGGACGGCATTTCAAACTCCTTACGTATAGCTGCAGCTGAAACCATTGGTTTTCGGAAAGTGCAAAAGAACAGCTGGTACGACGAGGAGTGCCGTGTCGCAGCGGAGAGAAAACAGGCTGCCTACCTCGCAACGTTACGATCGACCACTACACGTGCGGGATGCCATAGATACCGAGAGTTGAAGAGGGAAGCGAGACGCATTTGTAGACAGAAGAAGAAAGAGTTCGAAATGCGTGAGTACGAAGAGCTTGATAAGCTGGCCGACAGGGGTAATGCTCGAAAATTCTACGAAAATTTGCGGCGGCTTACAGAAGGTTTCAAGACCGGAGCATACTTTTGTAGAACCCCCAAAAGTGATCTAGTCACTGATGCCCAGAGCATACTTAAATTATGGAGGGAACACTTCTCCAGCCTGCTGAATGGCAGTGAACTCACAACACCAGGAGAAGGAGAACCCGATTCCCCAATCGATGACGATGGAGCAGACGTTCCACTACCCGACCATGAAGAAGTTCGAATAGCAATTGCCCGCCTGAAGAACAACAAAGCGGCAGAGACCGACGGATTGCCGGCCGAGCTATTCAAACACGGCGGCGAAGAACTGATAAGGAGCATGCATCAGCTTCTTTGTAAAATATGGTCGGACGAAAGCATGCCCAACGATTGGAATTTAATTGTGCTATGCCCAATCCATAAGAAAGGTGACCCCACAATCTGCGCCAACTACCGTGGGATAAGCCTCCTCAACATCGCATATAAGGTTCTATCGAGCGTATTGTAAGAAAGATTAAAGCCCACCGTCCACAAACTGATTGGACCTTATCAGTGTGGCTTCAGACCTGGAAAATCAACAACCGACCAGATATTCACCATGCGCCAAATCTTGGAAAAGACCCGTGAACGAAGAATCGGCACACACCACCTCTTCGTCGATTTCAAAGCTGCTTTCGACAGCACGAAAAGGAACTGCTCTGATGTCTGAATTTGGTATCCCCGCAAAACTGATACGGCTGTGTAAACTGACGTTGAGCAACACCAAAAGCTCCGTCAGAATCGGGAAGGACCTCTCTGAGTCGTTCGATACCAAACGAGGTTTCAGACAAGGCGATATTGATATCATCGGCCTTAACACCCGCGCCGTTAGTTCTGCTTTCTCCAGACTGGACAAGGAGGCAAAACAAATGGGTCTGGCAGTGAACGAGGGCAAGACGAAATATTTCCTGTCATCAAACAAACAGTCGTCGCACTCGCGACTTGGCACTCACGTCACTGTTGACAGTCATAACTTTGAAGTCGTAGATAATTTTGTCTATCTTGGAACCAGCGTAAACACCACCAACAATGTCAGCCTAGAAATCCAACGCAGGATAGCTCTTGCCAACAGGTGCTACTTCGGACTGAGTAGGCAATTGAGAAGCAAAGTCCTCTCTCGACAAACAAAAACCAAACTCTATAAGTCACTCATAATTCCCGTCCTGCTATACGGTGCAGAGGCTTGGACGATGTCAACAACTGATGAGTCGACGTTGCGAGTTTTCGAGAGAAAAGTTCTGCGAAAGATTAATGGTCCTTTGCGCGTTGGCCACGGCGAATATCGCATTCGATGGAACGATGAGCTGTACGAGATATATGACGACATTGACATAGTTCAGCGAATTAAAAGACAGCGGCTACGCTGACTAGGTCATGTTGTTCGAATGGACGGAAACACTCCAACTCTGAAAGTGTTCGACGCTGTACCCGCCGGGGGAAGCACAGGAAGAGGCAGACCTCCACTCCGTTGGAAGGACCAGTTGGAGAAGGACCTGGCTACGCTTGGAATATCCAATTGGCGCCACGTATCGAAAATAAGAAACGACTGGCGCGCTGTTGTTAACTCGGCTATAATCGCGTAAGCGGTGTCTACGCCAATTAAGAAGAAGAAGTCCCTCGGGAAAAAGGAAAGGAAAAAGATTACCTCAGCTTTAGCTTTTGAGTCCCAGGCCACCGCTCCGTACGTGATTATCGGTCGCACAATCATGGTGAACAACCACCTAACAATCCTTGGCTTGCAGCCCCAGGATTTTCCCGCCAACCGATTGCACACCATTAGTGATTTTGTCGCCTTGACCAAGGTCAGGTCAACACACTGCTTCCACCGCAAAGTGGAATCCAGCGTGAGACCAAGATATTTGACCACTCTGGTCATCTCCATCTCTCTGCCTCCAAGTGTAAGGTTCCTGAGACAGGGTAGGGACCTACGTCTCGTGAACGGGACGGTGATCGTCTTGGAGATGTTCAACTCAACCCCACATTGTCGGTTATCATTGCTAAAAGGTCGTCCACAACAAGACTCCATAGCAGGAGTGGATAGCACGCCCCCCTGTGGGTAGCCCCTTGTTATGCTAAGATGGATCCTTGTGTCTCCTACTGTGGTTTCAGCAATTCTGGTGCGCACCGGTGCTGCGCTAGCAGTGCCCTGGCTACACTCCTGTTAGACATGTTGTCAAAATCACCTTCGATGTCAAGGAAGGCGCAAAGCATCACTTCCCCTCTCTCCAGCGAACTCTCTTTCTCAGAGGTTAACTGATACAGATCAGTATTGGTCTCTGGGGGGGCTGTTGATGCCTCTCCTGGGAAATATGCTGATGCCAGGACGAAGACTGTACCTTCAAAGTTCCTGACTTCCACCGCTATCAGATCCTGCGTCAGCAACTCTGAAATGCAAAAGAAGTACAATATTGTTCCTGACTATTACACAAGTTCTAGATCTCTCGCCAGAGAGATCCCAGTTTACTTGAGGCCTCTAACCTTCCCTCTGTAGACCCAAGGCTCTTGGATCAGGATGTCCAGTTTGTTCGAAGTGAACCTGCTCGCTATGACGGCCGAGGCTGCCGCCGCATGGTGCCTTCCACGTTGATGGCCACAAAGTATTGGTTCGATGAGGAAGCAATCTTTATCCCTGCCGTCATCCGCAATGCCATCCATAGGGTCTCCTAGCCCCTTGAGGAGTTCCTGCGTGTAGAGTAGCTCCCCTCCTTGAGCGCAAGTCTCCCCGTCGGAGACTTCCGAAGCCGCAACAGTCGCAACCTGTTCCGCCTTATTGTCGCTGGGTTGAGTAGCATTCACCTGCATCTTATCCGCTTCCATGCTCCCGGTGGCCGTTATAGGCTTGTATGGCCTCTGGGCCACCGTGCTAAACCTATAGTATAGGCGGAAGCTGCTGCTCGAACATAATTGCACATATTTAGTCTCCATCCCTTTTTCTCGACCTTGCAACGCGCCAGGCCGAGATACTGAGGCCCAAGTTCTGATTCTTGACCAGACCTAGAGCAAACTCATATGGCTTGTCTTCGCATCGAAGGAGGAACATAGTCATGCTGTGCTTGATCGGTATGTCCTTCGTCCTTCTTGCGCAGAGGACGAGACCCTTCCAGCCTTCCAACTTAGGAGCGAACTCCTGTAGCCTGTTGGCGGACGTCTCGTCCCTGCAGTCCACCTGCAACATGCCTCCTGTAAAATCCACTCCAAGGAAGGACGCTGCGTATTCACTACCTCCGAATACCTCTTCCATGAGGAGGTCCTGGAGCACGGTAAGCTCCTCCGATTCCAACGTCTTCGCCGGGTAGTTTAGAGGCAGTACAGCCATGCGGACGCCTTTTACAGCATCCACATATCTGCGCCGTCTATCCTCCACCCGGGGGGAAACCGGTGCGAAGGGTTGCTGCCCTTCAGCCTCTTTTAGATGCCGAAAATGCATTGCAGTTGAGCCTCTGCACCACGACAAGGTGCCTACCATTCGCAGAGGAATTAAAAATTCGCTTTGATGAGAAAATTAAAATTTCATTTAAGGGAATAGTTTTGGTACGACAGCAACGAAGATGTGTACATAAGCTGCTTGATATGTCGCCGCCGTCTTCAATATTTGCGGATAAAAAAATTTCGTCGTGGTACAGTGGTGTCGTGCCGCCGTCTATGTGTTCAGAGCTTTAATATTTAGCAATTGATGTCTAAATATACATATTTTATGTGACCCATTACTAGCAATGAACTATCGTTTTGATGGTTTGACAGAGATGTTTCCATGTCCACACAAATTTTGAAGAGACAACCTCAACATACATAGTTTCGGTGCCATGATACCAGCAAAAATAAAACGTTTTTTTTTGTTGCGTCGTCAGTTCTCATCATCGTGACCATTGAGATATAAGTTTTCACTTCAACTGGAACTTATCCTAATATTCATTTTTCAACCAATTCGTTTTTGGTCGCATTAATAGCTCTCCACAACCACAGATTTTATTGTAAACTCGGAAATTAATTTTGCTGTTAGTTCTTGAAATTACAACAGCCAAGATAAAAATTGATTATTTGACTTGAGTATGTATGTATCTTCTTTGACTAATAACAAGGTACATTAACCAACACTTATGAATTCATAAATACTGATGTTTTATTATTTGAGGAACTTCCCAAACTTACTCACTCACTACCACTTTATTGACAAAAGTATGCATATGTAATTTATGTTTAAAATGGTTTTAAGTGATCCATAAATTACATATGTAAAGCATAAAACAAATGCAAAATATAAATATATGCACTAGATGATGGACTAGAGAGCCGACGAGACGGTGCCCAGATAAATCCCGAAGCGATGGCTTATATTCGAATGTAGCCCGGCGGCTGACGATGTCCCGAGACATCGCTGAAGAATTAACGCAATCGGAATATGCCGACACGGCGCAGTGTAGAAGCGAAAGTATATAAAACGAAAGTGTTTGCTATCCTTTTTGTTGAGTGGTTTGATTGACGTAGAAGTGTGGTTGAGTTGTGTTGAGTGGTGATGTATTAGAATGGTGACATCAGATATGGTGCATTGAGCACTGTTTTATTAGTGTGTGCCAGTTTTTCCGCGTAGAGTGGTTGGATGCTTGGCCCCTTAGGGTTGGTACGCAGCTCTCAAGTAAAAAAATACATTATTTCTCAAGTAATTTTGACAGCTGGTTACGCATTGTGAATGATCCGCATTAGAAGAGCAAGAGAGAATAAACAAAGAAAACAAACTTTGTGCGTAATATGTATGTGTGTATGTGTATGGTAACATAAATATTTTCATTAAGATTTAAGAAACGTTGTTGATGATTGGTAGGTTTTATACAACATTTCAAAATGGAATATACTTCATAATAATGATTTCAACTAATTTAGGATGAATTTGAAGATTACTTCCATTTTCCTTCAAGAAACAATTTTGATTTGATGTTTCTTCGCGAAACCAGGTTTGCCATATTCACATTTTACTGAAAAAAGTATCAAAAATTAGTACTAGATTTCTTGAGAGCTGCGTACTAGCACAAGTAAATTTATCGCAGGAAAGTTTCTTGACCGTTTCTTAAGCGTTTTTTTATATGAAGTTTTTACGTTTCTTGAGAGCTGCGTACTAAGCTTTAGGCGAATATTTTGCCTAGTATGTATTATGTATTAGCTGATACGTGTAATTCAGCTTACTGTTGGTGGAGTAACCGAGGGCGCAGAGTTTTAGCTGTAAGAAGCGATTTTGGTTTTTACTATAAATTTGTATTTTGTGTAAGCAGTGGTGCTTGAGGTAGTATTTTCCTTTTACCTGTTTTGACGACTTATTATTATAGTAAAAAAAAAACTGTTTACTTCTATTTATTTTATTAGCGGTTATTTACAATTTCTTATTTTATCGTTTTGGTATACCGGTTATTTATTATTAGCCTTTTCTGTATTATCGGAAATTGTTTGCATTTTATTTATTCTCAACTTATGAAGGATAGTAACTCCACGCCTGGCTCAGATATGGGTGCTCCTTAGCCCTGGAGTTAGGACTGTGATAATGGAGGGATCTTGCGAGAGAGTGGCCCTGAATGGAGAACGGCTACGATTCGTAGAGTAGATAATTTTTATAACTAATTTGAAGCTTTATGCAGGTGATTCCCATAACCCACCCATATGAGGCGCGCTTGGATAGATGCTTTTAATATTGGAACTATCAGAAATAACTCTGACCTTATGTTTTATACTAATTTTTGGAGTGTTGGAAAATGGTGCGTAGGGTGGTAGTCGTGCGATATACCGGCCATTATTTAATCGAGTAGTTGTGGCTTTAGAGAAGTGCTCACAATTCTGATCTTTTATAGTTTTGTTTGTTATTGGAAGTTTCCTTAACTTTTACAATTTCCTTAATTGTGAATTAAGGTATTTGTCCTCAACTTGTGGTGGTATGGTGGTAGCTGCTTCTGTAACTAGTCCATTTTGTGTTTCGCTGTGCAGTGTTTGAACAATTATACCCGTGTTTCTTTTTGTGTAAGCGCCTCGCCTCTTTGGAGTGAGATGGGATATCTGCTGTAATGAAGCATGGCATTGTGTATTTTGTGACAATATAACCAATTAAATTTGATTCTGCAATTTTTAAGATAAGCAGTTTGTACAAAGTCTTTTAGATCTGACAAAGTTGTTCCTTTCGTTAATGTTTAATTTTTTAAACTCCGTTGCATAGTTCTCATAACGTATGTTTTCTTTGTTTTTTTTGGGTCTATTGAAGTTTATATTGAGGTCGTGTTGATTTTTTTTGTTCTGACTATTTTTTCTTCTACTCTTTCCGCAATTTTATATTGGGTAGTCAGAAAAGCATTCATTTGTCACCACGTTGGAGCGATTGCTCCCACAAAAGTAACGAATTTTCGGTACATATGTTTACCAGAATAGGGTCCCAACTGTCTGTGGGAATATTTAGTGTCGATAGAATCGACAAACAATTTAAAACAGTAAATTCTAGTTCGATGAATTCTACACTTGTTTCTTTCTTAATTTATGGCAAGTTTATTAGAGTAGTTACTTGTTTATCGACCAGTACACTTTCGTTTTCGTATCTAACTTTTAGAGCTTCCCAAGCCAAATTAAAATTGTCGTCAATAAGAGCAAACTGTTTTACTATGACGCCTGCTTGACCTTTTGTTTTGTGTCGGAGGTAATACAATTTTTGTGCTTTTGATAAATGTGGATGGTTGATGTAAACGGCTGTAAACATGTCCCGGAAGGACGGCCATTCTTCATACCCTTGATGTGTTTCTGTGTCACATGTGGGCACCTCGAGGTGGATGCCTGAATTTGACTTCTGATTATCTATTTGTGGCAGCTCACTCTCGGATGTGGAGTAGTAGGTGCAATTGTTTTTATTAGCTTTAATTGATCGGTGATTATAGCTTTTGTTCCTTCATATTGGTCTAAGCAGTTTTCGTACATTGCGTAAGCCGATTGCTTAAAATTTTGTGGTAAGTCTGAATCATCAGATTCTATTATGGCGCCATGAGCCGCTTGGAGGCGAGTCCTAAAATTTTTAAGGTTTTGGCTTTTTATTTCTAGTAACGATTCCGAGTTTTCGTGAATCGTTGAAGAGGCAAATCTAGTGCAGTATCTCGTTAAGCTGGCACTTTCTGAAATAAATTTAGCAATCTGTTTTGGGCGTGTAGCTCCTGCAGGTGTATTTTGATTAGTCCTTTTATTAGCGATTTTTGCAAAATAATATTATTTATTTATATTTTAGTTCGAAAATATATTTCAATTGGTAATTACTCTTAAAAAACGCGTTTTTAATGTATTAAAATATTTGATGTCCGAATGATTTGTAATTAGGTAAATCCTTATACTTGGGCTTATATGTGCTTATATTTTGTGCAATTGAGAGCTCGTTGAAGAGATCAATGTGCTATTTACATACATAAGTTTGCACAAATTTTTTTTGCGTGTTTATGATTACGGGTCATCTCGAAAAGATAAAATTTACGTTATACTAAATGTATTGCCGTGCCTATTGCCTGTGGAGACTCCATATTGCTTATGGAAAGCAATATATGGAATACTAATTAGTATGCCATATATTGGAAGCAATAAGCTGTCACTTCAGCACTTTGACAGCGCAGTTTTCATTTCTATGAATACATATACCGACTGCATTTTCATTTCCGTGATATTAAATTTAGTAATACGAATATTAAGACGATTGTGTTATATTATAAAAACAAAGTACATTTTCAAAATAACATTATTCCAAAAAATTAATATTTAGTTTAATATTGTTAATTTACAGAAAAATTATCCAAAATGGGTTGGGAATGAGCGAAGTCTTACATTTAATAAATTTATACAAGCATAAATCAAAATATCATTGGTCATTTTAAATTTATTATTTTAATTGGTATATAAAACTTATGCCACAACTATTATACACTAGTCCAAATATTTGAATTCTTATTTTTCCCAGAAATGCATTTGTAAAAATAAGGATCTTTCACCTTTTTTCAATTTCCACATAAAAGATTTAAACAGTTCAAGAGCTCAAAACATTCGCTACATCAGCTCGAACATACCTACCCTACGCCTTTACGCAAATGATTATGTTATGATAACAAATGCCCACATACAGATTTGGCAATGGCAATAGCAATAGATTTGACAGTTAGTGTGACATAAATTTTATTATGTCGAGATGCGCCGTTAGAGAGATCAATTCGCTTTTTGTACGCAATCCTGCTTGTTTTTGTTTGCCAAGAAACAAGAGGTATTGCCGGATAATTGCAAATGGGGACTTAGAATATTTGAATATAGTTTTTGTTTAAGCGCGATTTGATTTTTGTTTTTAATAAAAAAGATAAAATTAAGGAAATTTTATTTCTCTTTACCGCCATATTGTAAGTGAATTTTAAAGCGGCCTTTTTTAATTTTAAGAGTACGTAATTTTTTTTTGTACCAGTACTCAGTGTAGGGTATAATGTCTAAGGTTGATTTTTTGCCATCTATATATACATACATACATACATACATATGTTCGCACTGCGAACAGAGACGAATACTTAGATGTGTCAGCAAAAGTGGACGCGTTTTTTGTGCGGTCCAGTGTTTTCATATATTTCTCCAAGTGTTTACAGTAATTTAAACTAAATTGTGGTGTTCCCAACTGTTTTTGTAGTGTGGTATGTGAATAATTGTTGACCCAATTTATTGGGGAATACAAACCAGTGTATTAAATGTTTCAAGTTGCACTCACATCCGCGCGAGGGTTTAAACAGAAAAAACAGTGTATTTATGAAAAGCACAATATATTTACAATTATTATTTATTTAACAATTAGTTCTGTGCGCTATTATATAAAATTATGTTGGAATCGAATTACTCTCCAATGGCTTGCTGTAAGTCGGTGCGGGTGGATCGGAGAAAAAAAGGTAGTGTTGACGCGGCGCAGGATTTATATAATCGAAAGTTGAGAAGCCAATTGCGTAGACGAAGTTAATGTTCAATTGTCTAGGACGAATTATTGATTGCGAATTTTAATGCGTGAATGTTGATGCGCGGCTTGTGAAGATCGAAGTGTGAGTCCCCCAATGGTAATGCCGGCCTTCGCGGTTGCGGTCGCGGGGGCCGACGGCTGGCAGTACGACTGCGAGGGGCATGATGACGCCCGACGTCGGGTTCGGCGGTGCGGTGAAGCATCGTGTGATGGTGCCGCATGCATACCTGGCACTGGTGCCCGGTCGCGCATTCGGGTGGAGATGGGTAGGCGCCAGGTAATTCAGGCAATGGCCGTGTGCCTGTGCGATCTGCTGGCGTTGCAAGGGTGTCATCCCCTTGAAGATTCCACAGTGTGGCAACCGATGTCGTCGGCGGCACAGCGTGCATTGACGCTGTGGCTGCTCCGGAGCTATTGCTTGCGGGTTACTGCGCGGAGCCGATGGAGTTTTTCGTGGAGGTGCGGCAGCGATGGTTGTTCGCGGCGCTGCTACTGGGGTAGCTCTGGGGCGCGGAACCGTGACGGCGGAACGCACAGTGGGCGTAGGCACAATTGGCATCTCGGCGTCCATATTGATCTGTTAAGAAAATAGTATTGTTAATTATCTTATATATTGTGTATATAATCATATGGCCGGTGGTGCCACGTAAGATGGCGTGAGTGAGTCGTCATATGGATCGACCTTGCTTTGGTTTTGTCTTTTGTTAGTGTTTATTACTAGTTGATGATTTTGCTATTATTTATTCTGTCTCTTTGTTTATTACTTCGGTTTATACTTTCGGTTTACTTTTCGGTTTTATCCGCGGTTGGCAAAAAACATAGCTTAACGAGCGGCCTGGTTAGCGTTCCCGTTTGTGTACGGAGATCGACTACGCGAATATGACCGTCGGAGCCATAGTAGAGCTTCTCTATGCGGCCAAGCCGCCATTCAGTAGGGGGGAGACAATCGTCATTGATTAAGACACAATCTCCAATCTTAGGCGCATTTTCTGTGATTTTCCATCGGTACCTTCTGTGGAGGTCCTTTAAATAATCATCTTTCCATCGGCGACTGAAGTCATGATGGAGAATTTTAATTCTTTCCCAACCGTTTAATAAGGAAAGCGACTCCACGCCTGGCTCAGGTGTGGCCAGAATGGGCGCTCCTTTAAGAAAATGCCCTGGCGTGAGGGCAGTAAAATCTGAGGGATCTTGCGAGAGTGCAGCGAGAGGCCGTGAATTAAGAACGGCTTCAATTCTAGTTAAGAGTGTCGTGAATTCTTCCTAATTAAATTTGTGGTTGCCAGCTATCTTCTTAAAATGCTATTTCAAGCTTTTTACGGAAGATTCCCATAAGCCACCCATATGTCGAGCGCTTGGGGGGATAAACTGCCAATTGATACCTTGGGGAGCATATTCTTGTACAATGTCCGGTGAGACTTGTTTCATAAAATCCACAAATTGTTTTTCTGTGGCTCTTTGAGCTCCGATAAATGTTTTACCACTATCGCTCATGATTTTTGCTGGAAAGCCTCGTCGTCCGACGAAATGAGCAAAAGCCGCAAGAAAAGCCTCCGTCGTCAGATTCGTACAGAGCTCAAGGTGTACTGCTTTTGTCGTGAAACAGACAAAAACAGCCACATAGCCTTTCATGAGGGTAGGAGACCTTAGCATGGATGCCTTTATCATAAAAGGCTCAGCAAAATCTACACCTGTAGTGGTGAAAGGCAGAGCAAAATTGTAGCGTTCAGGTGGAAGTGCTGCCATAATCTGCGATCGCATTTTCTGCTTATGCATAGTGCAGATTTTGCACATGAAAATGCATTTCTTTATTTGGGGCTTCAGTCGGGGTATGTACAGCTCTTGGTGGACCATATGTTGCATGAGGCGATGTTCGGCGTGGAGCATTAGTATGTGGATATATCTAATAAATAAAGTGGAAAACGGACACCTCTCTGGTATGATTATAGGGTGGCGTTCATTGTACGTTAGGCTTGAATTAGCAAGCCGACCATTCGCACGAAGTAAACCCTTCGTATCTAGAAATGGGTTTAGAACAGTGGTCGGCATTTCTTAGCACAATTGTGCAAACTAACTTCCCACGTACGCTTACGCTCTATCGTTCAGTCGTTGTCGAGCCAGCAACGAATTAACATCACGCAAGACTGTAGCGCAAAACCAAATATGCCCTGCAAGAAATATTTTATGATTCTAAATGCCATTGGTGCCATGCAATGCCTTTTATGTTCCAAGTCTTATAAAGATAATAGGGAATATATCCTTAAAAGACATTTTGTTCATTTTCATTATACTATTAATTATTTAGATTAGATGCTTAATTTTAATTCCAATTTCTCACTGGGCTACTTTTTTTTCGTGCTCACCAACACAGTGACAGATCCTCTCATGCCGACCACTGGTTTAGAACTAAGAGTGAGCTCTTTTTATCAATAGGCTTCGATTCTCTTAGTAGTTCTATATCGTGGCTGAAGTAGCGCGTTTGGGTTGATGCGATAAGAGCGACCTTTGCTTTTTGTAAGGCTTGGTGCGTCAATTTATCGCAATGGAGATAAGTTGCTCCTTTAACTTTAAGTTTGAGCCGCTCTAAAAGCTTGAGCATATAGGCAACTACCCGTAGGGCTCGGGGGAACGATGAAAATCGTTCAAGGATGTCAGTGTCATCCAGTGTTGCATGATAAGTGTCGATTTTACGACTTTCTGGGGCAAGTATGTTGCGCATGGGCGATTGTGGCCAAGAATCGGGAGATTCTGTTAACCATCGGGGGCCATTCCACTAGAGGGTGGAGGTGGCGAGATGCAGAGGTTTGCATCCTCTTGTACCTAGATCAGCAGGATTGTCAGCACTGGCTACGTGACGCCAAGTGACTGATCCTACTAGGTCAAGTATTTCCGATGTTCGGTTAGAAATATAAGTTTTCCACGCATGGGGTGGTTTTTCTAACCAGGCTAGAACTATCTCGGAATCGGACCATAAATATAATCTGTATTTCGCCATATTTAAGTGGGTCTGCACCATTGAAGCTAGCTTTGCTAGTAGCAGAGCGCCACAGAGTTCAAGTCGTGGTAGACTTAGTGGTCTCGTATGCTTGTGGAAGACTGTGGCTTCCAGACAGGATATCGTCTACATACGTTTGCGTTTTTAAGACTTGTGTTGTCAGTGGAAAATCTGGCTTTGTGTCTTCTGCCAGTTCGTGTAGTATACGAATGGCTAGATATGGGACACAGTTTACGCCAAAGGTAACTGTTTTCAATTTAAAGTCGCGTAGTGGACTATTGGCAGATTTTCGTAAAATAATCCGCTGAAAATCTTGATCATCTTTATGTACGAGTATTTGTCGGTACATTTTTTCGACATCCCCATTGAATACGTATTTGTATATACGCCAGTTCAATATGAGGAGCATTAGATCTGGTTGAAGCGTGGGTCCCGTAAATAGAATATCATTTAGGGAATTACCCGAGCTCGTGGATCGTGAGGCATTGAAGACAACTCGAACTTTTGTTGTTTTTTTCTCAGGTTTTACTACTGCATGATGTGGCAAGTAGAATGAGTAATATTTGCCTTTTATGATTTTTTAACATGGGCTTACTTCCTCCATGTGATCTAAATGAAGGTATTCTTCTAAGACACCATCATAATCTTGTTTAAGCTCACCTTTTCTAAGTAGGGTTTTTCCATACTTAGAAACTGCTGTATTTCAGAGGTGCGAGAGTGACCTAAGGCGAGTGTGTCTGGAAATTGTTGTTTTAGTGGTAGTCGTACGATGTACCGACCGTTTTCTGATCTAGTAGTTGTGGCTTTGTAAAAATCCTTGTGACTGATATGGGGGGGAGTTCTTCTAATTCCCAAAATTTTCTCAATTGTGAATTGAGGTACTCATTTGAGACTTCCTCAACTTGAGTTGTCAATGTTTTGACTGGTTCCGCAACTAGTCCACTTAGGACCCATCCGAAAATGGTATTTTGAGCCAGTAGTGTTTTCGAAATTTTTTCAACACCTTCTAATATGATTTGCGGTATAAGGTCGCTGCCTATGAGGATGTCTATTTGAGCTGGCGTGTTGCAGTTAGGATCTGCTAGCGTCAGGTGTGAAACTTTATCCCAATGCTTGCTATTTATTTGATAGCTTGGAAGCATGTTTGTTAGTTGCGGTAAGACAATAGCATTTGCTTGAATGCGCTTATCCGCTTTGGGGGAAATTAGGGTAATGGGGCAAATTTTACTTGAGTTTTGTACTAATCGTCCGCCCATTCCCGTAATTTCATAGTTGGCATGTTTTGTTGGCAGTTTCAGCCTATTTTGTGCCCTAGACGCTATGAATGATCGTTGCGATCCTTGGTCTATTAGGGTTCTTAGTTTGAACAGTTCTCCTCGATGTTCGATGGAGACAACTGCTGTGGGTAGTAGTACTCTACTATGATTTTCGCTATGTAGCGTTTGAGTTTTTAATGCCTTTGAACAACATGGTGTCTCTTGGCAATTTTCTTGAGTTTTTGTTTCGGGAGTTGCTGTTGTAACTAAACCCGTGGCTTTTTTTGAAAAAGCGTTGCTATGCGATGTGTTGGGAAAGTTATTGAGATGTAACATAGAATGATGCCTTTTGTGGCAATATACGCAATTGAATTTGCTTTCGCAAGTATTGAGATTGTGTGAGTGGGACAAGCAGTTTGTACAAAGTCTTTTTGACCTGACAAAGTTGTTCCTTTCAGTGACATTCATTTTTTTTAATTTCTCGCAAGCTTTTAACTTATGCCCTTCAGAACATAGTTCGCATGACGTGAATTTAATTTGTTCAGACGTGAACGATTGTGTTTTGAAAAAGCTTCTGTTCAAATGATTGTTGCTTCCGGCTTGGGGTCTGTTGAAGCTTCGATTTAAGTCTTGTTGAACGTTTTTAGTTCTGACTACTTTTTTTGTCTACCCTTTCCGCAATTTCGTATTGGGCAGTTAAGAAATCTTTCATCTGCTGCCACGTTGGGCATTTTCTTCTTGATGAGAGCGATTGCTCCCACAAAAGTAATGATTTTTGTGGTAATGCGGCGGTACATATGTTTACCAGAATAGGATCCCAATTGTGAGTGGGAATATTTTGTGTCGATAGAACCGACAAACAATTTGAAACAGTGGATTCTAGTTTCATGAATTCTTCACTGGTTTCTCTTTGAATTTTAGGCAAGTTCATAAGTATCGTTACTTGCTTGTCAACTAATATTCTCTCATTTTCGTATCTTTGTCTTAAAGCTTCCCAAGCTAAATTAAAATTATCGTCATTCAATGCGAACTGCTTGACTATTACGCCTGCTTGACCTTTAGTTTTGTATCGGAGGTGATACAATTTTTGCGCATGTGATAATTTTGGATGGTTTATGCACACGGCTGTAAACATGTCCCGCAAGGACGGCCATCATTCATAACCTCCATGAAATATTTCCGTATCACACGCTGGCACTTTGAGATGAATGCCTGAACTTGCCTCTTGGGCTTGCAATTGTGGTAACTCTTCTCTACTGTGGGGAGTAGGTGAAATTGACTTAATAAGCTTTAATTGATCTGATATCATTGCTTTTGTGTCTTCATAGCGGTCTAAGCAATTTTCGTATTTGGCGTAAGCCGAAGATTTGAAATTTTCAGGTAGATCTGAATCATCAGTTTCTATCGGGTGATTTTTTAAGAGCTTGATAACTTTTTTTTTAAAAAACGCATAAAATTTGCAAAATCTCATCGGTTCTTTATTTGAAACGTTAGATTGGTTCATGACATTTACTTTTTGAAGATAATTTCATTTAAATGTTGACCGCGGCTGCGTCTTAGGTGGTCCATTCGGAGAGTCCAATTTTGGGCAACTTTTTCGAGCATTTCGGCCGGAATAGCCCGAATTTCTTCGGAAATGTTGTCTTCCAAAGCTGGAATAGTTGCTGGCTTATTTCTGTACACTTTAGACTTGACGTAGCCCCACAAAAAATAGTCTAAAGGCGTTAAATCGCATGATCTTGGTGGCCAACTTACGGGTCCATTTCTTGAGATGAATTGTTCTCCGAAGTTTTCCCTCAAAATGGCCATAGAATCGCGAGCTGTGTGGCATGTAGCGCCATCTTGTTGAAACCACATGTCAACCAAGTTCAGTTCTTCCATTTTTGGCAACAAAAAGTTTGTCAGCATCGAACGATAGCGATCGCCATTCACCGTAACGTTGCGTCCAACAGCATCTTTGAAAAAATACGGTCCAATGATTCCACCAGCGTACAAACCACACCAAACAGTGCATTTTTCGGGAGCAGTTCTTGAACGGCTTCTGGTTGCTCTTCACCCCAAATGCGGCAATTTTGCTTATTTACGTAGCCATTCAACCAGAAATGAGCCTCATCGCTGAACAAAATTTGTCGATAAAAAAGCGGATTTTCTGCCAACTTTTCTAGGGCCCATTCACTGAAAATTTCTTGATTGGACTTTCCGAATGGACCACCTAAGACGCAGCCGCGGTAACATTTAAATGAAATTATCTTCAAAAAGTAAATGTCATGAACCAATCTAACGTTTCAAATAAAGAACCGATGAGATTTTGCAAATTTTATGCGTTTTTTTTTTAAAAAAAGTTATCAAGCTCTTAAAAATCACCCGATACTATTGCGTCGTATGCAGCTTGGGGGCGTGTCCAAAAATTGTCAATAGATTTATTTTTTATTTCTAGTACCGATTCAGAGTTGTCCTGAATCGGTGAAGATGCAAAACGAGTGCAGTATTTAATTAAGCTGTCACTCTCAGAAATGAATTTAATATATGAAAGGTCTTTCCCCCTTTTTTGCTTTGTAGCACCCTGCTTCGAGCGTGTATCTTCTGCAGGTGTACACTGACTTTTGTCATCAGCAATCATTTTTGGAATTCTTAAGAATTCTGCTTTAGATTCTTTTGAATCAGTGCTCATTCAGAAAATTTTATTAATAAAATATATATATCTATTTTATTATAATAGAGATATTACCGAAAACTCTTTTCATTAAATAAGCGTTGTTGTTTCCGAAAAAGATCTTTAGAATGCGTTTATCGCTTTTATTGCTCGCGTTTGTATTACTTGGTTTTTCTTTTTTTTTGTTTTTGCTTACAATTTTATCCGTATGCCCTTGTATCAGCGCGCACTGAAAACTAGGTCAATACCCTTTGTACATACGTGGATGTTATGTGCATATAATATGCGTTAAATGAAATATGTGCACAACTTCTTGTTAGACAAGGAACAAGAAAATGCTCTGAAATCGCCAAAATTGGACTTGTAATATGTGTATGTATGTACGAGTATGTATGTACAAAGGTAAGTATTAGTTTGCAATATTTAATTTTCTCAACCAATGTTCTTTGATTTTCCGCACCAAATATATGTATTTTCCGCACCGTTTATTTATTTTCTCAATATCTCTTGATTAATTGTGTCCTATGTTTATATAGTAGGTATACACGTAAGTGAGAATATAAGACAATATATAGAAATAATTCGCGGTTGTGTACTCGCGTTTAGAAATATGCGCTAAAGCGCTAAGGTAAAATAAATATATGTATTTATATTATATATGTATATCAATTTTAGTTGTATATAATCCGCTTGAGGGTATGCATATATGTATGTTTGTTTTCGTTCTTTTTTTGTCTTATTCTTCTTATTACCTTTTTGCTTACTTTTTTGGAAACAATTCTCTCTCAGCTTAATAAGCTGAAGCGGTATTGTCCGTTTAATGTGCAAGTGACTCCCTCTCCAGCTTAATATTCTGAAGGGGTATTGCTGTAATAATTTGCAATTATCCCTCTCGCCGTTAACAAGCTGAAGCGGTATTGCTAGAATAATTGTGTGTATTTGTATACACGAAGTTAAGTTTAAAAAGGTAAGGAATAAGTATTTATTTAGTTAATTATATATATATATATATGATACATATACATATATATATATATTTACCGAATTGGCTTCTATCGGTACTTGAATTTCCCGCCGATTTAGAGCCTTTACTAACCGTTTTTATTAAACGGGTTTAATTATTATCGGTTCTATGATTTTGACCGTTGCGCACGTTACATACATACATATATTCATATAATAATAAAATCAAAAGTGGACTGGATACACTCACTCTGATTTCCCTCAGGGATTTTGGGGGTTAAATTAAGGAGTTGTGTGTGCTTCCTTGGTGGTGTTTCTCTTCTACGCCAGCGTTCCGATATGAATTTTGCTCGTTGTTGTGTTGATTTCTTGTTACTTTTTTCACGTTTTTGTTTATTTGTATTGAATATTTAATTTGTAATTGGTGTAAGGCGTTTTATATTTATTAAGCTTCGCGCCCGATTTCTTTTTTGTTTTTGTAGAATTGCTTTGTTGTTTTGTATCAATCTTTCACAGTTTTTTTTTTGTATTTACTGTATGCACTTAACTGCTCTGAAGTGTCACTTTTGATGTGTGATTTTATAAATTTATTTTTTCACTGTGAATCCACTTCACTTCTTTAGTGTAATGCACTTTTATTTCTTCACTTGTTTTGTCGTTCTTTATGTATATGTGTATGTATATGTATATAAATAATTATTTCCTTTTGTACAAAAATTTTTATTTTTTATTTTTTGTCACTGTATTCAATTTTGGACTTTTGCTTTCACTTTCACTTTTATATTTCCACTGTGTCGTTCTTTATTGCTCGAAGGACCATGTTTCTATCCCGCACTCACCTTTTAGCTCACCACCAATTTCCCGTAACTCAAGAAATAAAACAATGGATTGTTTGTGGGCGCGTGTTCGAATAGGGTTTTATTAATTTAAAAGTATGGCATCCGAAAATAATAATTAGTATTGGGCGTACACCAGAAAATCCTTTTCGAAGGATTTCTAAAATTGCAAGAACGCCGGCAAGTGGCAAAAATGAGGAGTCCACCGTTGCTGGACAATTAAGAAGTATTGAACCTGCTGACCATGTAAGAAAGAGTGGGAAATCCGAAGAAACGCAAAGCAGCAAAACTATTAATATTTTTTCCAAATTGGGCAGGAAAATAAAAGAGTTCGAAAATATGATGTCCGGCCAGAGACACATAAATCAAGCCATGAGAGAGCTTGTAAGCAGCATAACATACCTGTATGATAAAACAGGAAATTCCAGAACCTTACCGAAAATGGTGATGGTAGAGGCGTCACAAGTATCGCCTCTTACCACCTACGAAAAAGCCAAAAAACGTGATTGAAAAAGCGCAGGCAACATTTAGTGAAGTCACGAAAATACCTATGAAAGACACCCCAGCAAACAAACAGGCACCTGAAAAGCGGGTAGACATGGTAAAAAAGATTAGGCCGATGAAGAAGGGGATTAGGTCGAAATCAGACGCTATAATTCTAACAAAAAAGGACGGAGCCTCGTATGCGGACATCCTCCGTAAAATTAAAAGTGACAGTGGCCTCGATAATTGAGTTCAAACGTGACCTTCATCAGGAAAACTCTGAAAGGAGACCTGCTCATAGAGTTAAAAAACCAAGAAGATAAAAGAGCTGATTCGTTTCAGAGCGCCCTAGAGGGAGTAGTTGGCGAGATGGCAGTAGTGCAACCAAGAATACACAACGTCACTATAATGTGCAAGGACCTGGATGAGATAACTACTCCAGAAGAAATTTGCGGAGCTTTACAAAAAGAGTGCGGGATTCCGAACATTGGGCCAGCAAATATTAAAAATATGCGAAAAACGAGAAGCAGCACTCAAATAGCCCTTATATGCTTGCGTGCCCAAGATGCCGAGAATGCCCTTAAATTAGGCACAGATGTTTTCATCCAGGCCACATGGCACGTAAATGTTGCAGTGTTATTGACAGGTCCTCCCTTTGTACACGTTGTGGAAGCGAGGGACACGTAGCAAAAGTATACATAAACGCACCGAGCTGCATGCTCTGCAAAGGGGAACATTTAGTTCTGAGTACGTCTTGCCCAAAATAAGTGGAGTAGCTAAAGAAAATGAGAATATTGCAGCTGAACTTAAACAACTGCGCCGCAGAACAAGCCCTGCTGCAGCAAACCGTAATAGAAAGCAAAATTGATGTCGCCTTACTGAGTGAGCAATATTCCCAACGTTCGGAAAGTACTTGGATTACAGATATAATTGGCCAAGCAGCAATATGGTCCTGCAATGTACAAACATTCACGTCTTGCTTCAGAGTAGCAAAAAATAATTTTACCTGGGCGCAAGTAAGAGGAATTTATTACGTAAGCTGCTATGCTCGTCACAGCGCGTCCGTTAGAGAATTTGAAGACTTCCTCCTGGAATTATCCTTAGAAAGCAGAGGCAAATCTCCGATAATAATGGCAGGCGATTTTAACGCATGGTCTACTGCCTGGGGCGGTAGAAGTTCGAACAATCGTGGGCGCCTAGTTCTAGAATTCCTGAGCCAAACCAACCTCAAAATAATGAATAGCGGCACAAAATATACTTACCAAAAAGGAAATAAAGGCTTTATAATAGACCTAATGTTTGCAAATGATGCACTAAGTAGACAC